>NC_052508.1:6267676-6388618 GCF_014356525.2 Nilaparvata lugens
ATTATAGAAAGAGATCTGAATATACTTCACACAGCTGGCAACAATGGACAATTGGCAATAATACCATAAATTTGATATAATCCAAGAATTATCTAAACTCATTTAACTCTAACAAATTCAGCCTCCATGATTTCACTGATTCTCATTCTACGACAAATCAGTTAACTTGAAAAACCTGCAAGAAATATTTCATATATTTTATCATGGAGAAACAATAGCATAAGTAGATATTCCATGGTATAGGGCGTTTATGTTACAATTTTTACTGTTATCTGAAGCCGATAGTCCACGTAGTTCTTTCCCGTGAAGCTGTTTGACGCTAGTAGTCTCTCATATTGTACCGTTCATACAGTCTCACCCCGCCAAAGCATTAAAAATCGACAATAATCGACAGTAATCGACAATGATCGGCATGAGTTAACAGTAAAAGTTGCGACATAATAGTCCTATACGACATCTTCTTACGCTATTGTTTCTCTATGATTTTATACTCCCAGCTCAAATTCTCATTCTTGTTTTGTTTTCATTCACTAGTGTGAAGGAAAGGAGAAGGTACCATTTACTAGAAGGTACTGTATAAATACTCACTTGAATAAAATTCTCCAAATATATTATTGTTCTATGTTCTTTAGAAATGAGATGATATTCACTAATTCCTGACTAGGTAACCCGAGCTCCGCAAGGGTTCATTTTCAAACTTGACAAACTGGAAAACTTGACGTAATGAAGTATTATAAATAGGCCTATGACCATCCTTGGTTAATAGAGAATCTATATGCAAAATTTCAAGTCGATCAGTACAGTAGTTGAGTTGTGATGATGCGTCAATAGTTATTTTCCTACAGTTACCCGAAAAAGTGCTCATTCCCGCATCATTTATAGTACGCAAAATACCTTATTCCCACACCCAGTGCGGGAATGTAGATTTGAGTGCGGCAAAGTACTTTGCCGCACTCCAAATTTGCAACATAACAACACAAAATAGTTAACACGCTTTATGACGGTAGAGTGCGGCAAAGTAAAAGAAATGTTGGTTAACCTGAATATGTTGCTTGCTGAAAATTTTTGTAAACCAACTGATTATTACCGCGAGATATTGGATCATGATTCATGAACAGTAAATAAACAAGAAGTTTTGATAGTATTCAATATCAGTATTTTATTTCTATTCAAGTTATCATGAACGATTTTTTATGTGTGAGATGCCTATATTTTTAACTGGAATACATTGGAAACATTTATCGACCATTTTTATGATCAAGGAATCAAGTATTTTTATATCTCTATTTACTTTTGTGGTTAGGTTTACTCGTGTCGTGTTTGTGCTAAAGCTGTGATTGTTATATTTTCAAAACAATAATGAATCTATTAGGTTTGAAACATAAATATATACACTTAAAAAAAGTTATTCAGTCTTCAACTCCCCGAAAAATCTCTACTTACATTTTCGTAGAACAACTATAATGAATGCCGTTGATGAATTAGAAACAGAATAGGCTACAGAATAGATGTTATTGAATACCGTAAACAAAAACACTGGATTTACAATATACTGTTTACTCAACAGTGACTTGAATGATTGAAGTTCAGCATTTCAGGTAAATGTAATGTCTATATAATATAATTAATTTAATCACGTTTTAAATAATGCAGTTCAACCTTAATTATATGTTTCCTGCGGCTACTTGTCTTGGCCAGAAAAGCACAAAGGCCAAATTGACATGTTTACTAATGTATTTACAAGAAAAAACAAGCTGAAACTATATTTTTACACTAATTGTGTATAATATATCATTCAGACTCAAACTTGAGGATATTGGAACTGGAATAAATATACACATGAAAATTTCATAGAATGGTCAGGTTAGACTCAAGTCTGTCCTGAGGGCTGATCACTAGCCTAATCCTTAATCAGTCCTGGGCATATTAGCTTATTTATTTATTTACATTAATAGAAAAATTAAAACATAAGCTTACAGATTTGATCGCATAGACAAATTAATCAATAAAACAAATTAATGGGCACCATATAAGTATAAGCAAAGTTTTGCTGCAAAACTTCCATGTTATCGGATAGGAGAATATTAAACTGTTAGTCACGGGTGAAGTATAACGTTTGTGAGGCTCATTGATGACTCAAAAACATATTCAGACAAGTGATATGGCCATTTCCACACTTGCTGATGACTTCTTGTAGATGAAGTATTATTATAATTGAATCTCATATAACTTTTATATTCATTCTATTGTCATTTAGACTGAATTTGGAACAATTCTGTTGTGGAAATGGTTGTAATATTATTATCAGCATTTAAAATACTAAAGATTTACACAAACAAACATTTTATTTGGTATAGGACATGTTCACCATCTATTACTGACTTTTCACATTCAATGGTAACTGTAGGAAAAATTTAATGTGCAATACGTGCGCAAAGTTTCTTTGCTGCACTCAAGAAACCATCATTCCGCACTCGCCTACGGCTCGTGCGTAAACGTTTCTTTCCGTGCAGCAAAGTGGCACTTCGCGCACTAGTTGCACAAATAACTATTGTGCAACTAGTGCGCAAAGTGACAGTTTTCTGTACCGAAAGAAACGTTTACGCACGAGCCGTAGGCGAGGGCGGAATGGTTTGTTGAGTGCAGCAGAGGAACTTTGCGAACGTATTTCACATTAAGTTTTTCCTACAGTTACCATTGAATATGAAAAGTGGGTAATTATGGGTAAAATTGCCTGAAATGCATCAAATGTAAATCTGTTTAATTTTATTATTAATAAATAAAATAGAATGTAGTATGTGTGTTGAATGGCGGCTGTGTGGTGTGTGGGTGGTGGCTGTCATCCACTGTGCCTGTCCACCAGATTAAGAATCTTATAACGTGCACCACCACACTATAGTTACCAACTTAATTTTGATTTTGCTGCACTGGTGCTCCATATAACCCACCAACTATTTTGCGTTGCCATGTTGCAAATCTGGAGTGCAGGAAAAATTTTTCCCGCACTAGAGCGGAAAAGTGATTCTTTGCGTTCTGTAATCAGTGCAGCAATGGCCACTTTTCAACTTAACTGTAGGAAAACATATTTTTTTTATCCCGTACGTGTATGAGTCATTTCTTCCCTTTATTAGTCTATAGTATAGGTTTCTTAAAACTCCGTCTTGAATTGAACTCGAAACATTTGACTTAAATCGTGTTGAAAATCATTTTAGACTCTTCTATTATTCTCATCTACTAAAATAGTAGAAGAAGAAGAAGGGACAAAAATGAGACTACTCTTTTAAACTAGAAGCAACATTAGAAATATGATAAACCCTTCTCATTTTTCCAATAAAGATTAATATGGCCCGAAAACATTTGTGATTGATTGATTTGTGAAGTGAACAACTACAAGACTAATCTATTTCGAACTATGTGTAACCTTATCTAAATTTGGGAGAGGAATAGCACAAGGTTACCTTATTTCTTCTCTCTCTATCATTATTATGATGAACTTATCGTATGAATCAATAAAGAATCAATGAAGAGTTAGGCTCCAACATATTTTACTTATATAAGATTTCAAATTCTACTCTAATGAAAGGAAATCTTTATTGGAAAACTGAGGAGTGTTTATTATAAATCTTGTGTTGCTCAAAGTCTAATACTACAAGAGTCTCATCGTTTCGAAGATAGTTAACTTTCCTAGGCCCGGTTGCACAAAAGCCGGTTGAATTTTAACCGTGATTAATTACAGGAAAACCAATCAGAGAAGGCCGTTTTGATAAGACGGCTTAAAGGTGGAATTAATCACGGTTAAAATTCAACCGGCTTTTGTGCAACCGGGCCTAGGAAAGTTAACTATCTTCGAAACGATGAGACTCTTGTAGTATTAGACTTTGAGCAACACAAGATTTATAATAAACACTCCTCAGTTTTCCAATAAAGATTTCCTTTGATTAGAGTAGAATTTGAAATCTCAATATAAGTAAAATATGTTGGAGCCTAACTCCTCATTGATTCTTTATTGATTCATACGATAAGTTCATCATAATAATGATAGAGAGAGAAAAAATAAGGTAACCTTGTGCTATTCCTCTCCCAAATTTAGATAAGGTTACACATAGGCCTACTCGATTCAGTGATAGAGCTATTGATAAATTCATCTCAACCAAAAATACTTTATCGTAGCCTGTATCAGAATCGAAGGAGAAGTGAATCAAAGATAAACCAAATTTGATGTAACTCTTTTTTAAGAAAGAGGCTGCCACAAACTTGATCACAATAAATCTGTGGTACAAAGAAACCCATCAGGATACTGTTTCTCAGTTAGGTAAAACCTTTAATATTATGATGTTATGGACAGTTCCAACACTTTGCATTTACTTTTTAATTTATTAGTTCAAAAGTTCTTTCACGCACTTTATTTACACTGTTATTCTACACTCTAATTACACTTCTATTATTTCACATTTTATTTACACTGTTCTTTCACACTTTAATTAAATTTTCCACTCACGCTTCATTTACACTGTTCTTCTAAACTTCATGTAAACCGTTGTTTTGTAGAATTGAAGTTCTTTCTTCTTATCGCTCGTATCTTTTTTCGTTTCAAAGTTTCATCCTTCGAAAAAGAAAATACCGTACAGAAACCTTTGGAGTCTGTTATAATTCCCGCGACAATTAGGTACACAACAGTATCCCATGATTTGAAACCCCAAATTCATTATTACTTTTCACAAACGAATATTGGAAGAATGATAAACAAACCATATTCATTGAAATGGAAGACCGTGGAAATTGAATTTGTAATTCCAATTTTGTTGATTACCATATCAGATGTTATAACAAGCATCAGCAGTCTTATTTCGCTTGCTTACCGCCAGTAGATCATCGATCTACATGTGATGACGTCATAGTTTATTAGAGATCAGTTGTGGGGCCTGAAGTAATAGTAGGTATTGGTTACCGAGCTCGGCATTTAGCTAAGTTCTAGACTTTAAACAGCTGGAGTCAGAAAATTGGCTTTCCAAAACGGGGCGTAGTCGCAGTTTTTATGATAATCTTTATTTTCTCATTCCTATAATTGGAAACATTTTCCTTGACGGAATGAAACATTCCTAAATAATTTAAAATAGCTGAAACTTTGAGCTACAGCTACACTATTAATTTACTCTATTTTATTTTGTGTTCAATTTTCTAGTTTTTCGTAATTTGATAACGACGTGGACTGCGACTACGCCCTGTTTCGGAAAGATCTTTGATCTTCAAATTTTGAGTTCACCTGTGAATACCTTCTACATTCAAGCATGATACTTTACTGTTATTTTTTGTTATTACATGCATTATATACAGGTTCACAGTAGAATCACTATCTTCTCATGGATTGAGATTAATATATATGTTTCTGATAACTCAAAAGTGAAGAATTGGTATGGATAAGTGTATTAGAATGAATTAACGAGTATAAAGACTTATCATACAGAACATCTCTCATAGTGCCGGTTGCACAAAAGCCGGTTGAATTTTAATTGTGATTACTTTCACGAAAACCAATCAGACAAGTTGTTTTTGAAAAGAATGCTTCTCCGACTAGTTCTCGTAAAGTTAATCACGGTTAAAATTCAACCGGCTTTTGTGCAACCGGGCCTTAGTGTTATAGGATGGAGAATGAAAAAAACTGCAATGACAGACATAATCCAATTCGAATATTTACACTTTATTTCACACTTTTTACATGCAATTCATGAAGCTCTTCCAAAGCATAATTTAGAACACAAAAACTTTATAGGAACTGAAATAGTATTGTCTCACAAAAATTTTGTGAACCATTTTGGCTCTTAAAGAGTTGAAACCGGTTATGTTGTGATTCAGTAAAAATTTACTTGATATATCCTATTGTGTTTCAATAGAATTCCTTCATATTTTCTGTAAATTTCTGTAGACTCCTGTACAGTACCAGTGAATATAAATAGAGATAGAAATCTGAGTACCATTTTTAAAATAAATTATTAAAAAAAGGGTATTTGGATTTATATTTTTTCACTTTTTTATTTATTTATTTTTCTACTTTTAGGAGTAGCTCTTAAGAGAAAAGGACAGTGCCTGTGATTTTTATCCAATTCCGTACTAAGCGAATGATAAAGTAGGAAAAATTTATTGGCAAATTCTTTCAGTCTGTCAGTAACATGATCCCCAAATTCCTGTTTAGATTCCAATAGCTTCCTGTCGTAGTAGGTCCACTTTTCTTACTGGAACCATAATTCCTTATACAGTGAAATTAATTCAGTGCCAAACTCTTTTAGTAGTTTACATGATATTGAAATTATTCTTGTATGGATTCTATTGTTTCCTGTTGCAAATTCCAGATGTGGTAGAACCATTTTTCTTGCTACAAAAATATTAGTAGCGCCATAATTCCTTAGTAGACAAATCCAGGGGCGTAAGCCTTGTAGTAGGGCGCTGAGTAGGCGTAATGAGCGGGCGCGGCATACGCCAAGGGAGCCGCTTTAACGTAGGGGGCGGCATACGCCAAGGGAGCCGCCTTCACATAGGGCGCCGAGTATGCCAGGGGGGCCGTGTAGGCTAGGGGGGCAGCATGGTATGCGGGGGCGGCAACTAGAGGGGCGGCTTTCAAAACGGGGGCGGCCGAGTAGACTACAGGAGAATGAGAAACCCAGCTGCCTGGTTTGGCGCAAGCTACAGCTAGCACGGCGAACAGGATAGCCTGTGAAAAAAAAACAGTTTTAACAAAATCTTGTCACAAAATAATAAAATAATACATAGTTCTCATTCAAAATCACTGAATAAAATCACTGGCAGCCTAACTAAACAAATTGATAATAACCATTTATTATTAAAGATTATCTATTCTACTAGCAGGAACCCGTGCTCCGCAAGGATCTATTTTCAAACTTGAAAATCTGAAAACTTGACTTAATGAAATTTTGAAAAATTGAAAATAGGCCTATAACCATACTTGGTTAATTAAGAATCTAGCTTATATGCAAAATTTCAAGTTAATTGGTCCAGTAGCTCAGACGTGATGATGCGTCAAACATAATAATTATTTTCCTATCCGTGTATAAGCCAACTCAAATGTGATTTTTGTTTGCAATAGAATTTTAATTTGAAAAAAGAATTATCAACAAACTCCTAACCAAAGAAAATCTCTGTGCTCTGTTCTAATCGGAATGTATGAGACTCCATTTTATACAGCTGATAGAAGGCGCAAACCGAACTGGCCAAGCATACAACAATGGAACAAACACGTGGCAAGCTCACGCTTTTGATCGACGGAAAATTAAATTCGATCAGCTGATTGATAAAATTATTTTAAGCTTTCCAATGATTACAACATATGTTAGAATATCATGTGTCAATTATCTCAGTTCCATATGGCATTCACCTTACCATGTTAATAACCTTACTTAATAGGATCCTTTTTTCATCCTTTGAAACCCCAAGAGGCAAAATATCTCAAAATCCGTGCGCGTCTAGCATGTTTGAAGAATATCTGTGCAGAGTTTTAAGTCTGTAGGCCAACTAGTTTGAGCTGTAGTGTGATTTTACATTGAAATTTTCGAAAAATTCCCTCTCCTGGACCCCTCTCTGCTCCTGGTCGAAATTTCTAAATTTCTATACGTTTAAAGGTCCCCTGAGTTCAAAAAAGTGGTTTTTGGGTATTGGTCTGCATGTATGAGTGTATGTGCGTCTGTGTACACGATATGTCATCTGTCAATTAACGGAATGACTTGAAATTCGGAACTTAAGGTCCTACAATATGAGGATCCGACACGAACAATTTCGATCAAATGCAATTCAAGATGAGGGCTAAAATGGAGAAAATATGATCAAAAACAGGGTTTTTCGCGGTTTTCTCGAAAATGGCTCCAACGATTTCGATTAAATTTATACCCAGAATAGTCATTGACAAGCTCTATCAACTGCCACAAGTCCCATATCAGTAAAATTTCAGGAGCTCCGCCACATCTATGCGAAGTTTGATTTTAGATTCCCAATCATCAGGCTTCAGATACAATTTAAACAAAAAATTTCGAGTGGAAAAGTTTGTACATGAGAATCTCTACAATTAATGTTCAGTAACATTTCCACCTTAAATTGAAAATAAGCTCGAAATGGTTGGAATTGGAAGAATCGATCATAAATTCGAGAAAATGTGATTATCAAATTGTAAACTGTTGGCAACTGTTGATTCTATTAAGTCATTCACTATGAAGAGATAGAAGACTTCGTATGTCTCCAGCGTTATTGTCCTGTCACCAGCTGGCTCAGATCTTTGTTTATAAGTTGACTTGAGATGCGCGTCAACACTAGCGTCAGGTGATCAATTCTCATAACGGCAAGGAAAGTTGTGTGAGTGCGCCACAACATATTTTTAATTTAGTTACCAATTTTAACTAACTGTTTCAAAGAGGTAGTCTCTCTGGATGATATTAGCATATGGTATGTACATTTCAATTATTATTTATATTCATGTCCCATGAATGAAATTTGAACATTAATTCTGGAAAATCTAGATGAACATAGAAATTTGGTGCCTTGAGGTGCACGAAATTGATATTTTTAGAATCTATGTGCAAATTTGAAGATCTGAATCATTCGCGTTTTTCCAGTATGCAATCCACAAGTTGACATGTTTTGATGCGAACAAACACAACCCTACTCCTCCTCTCACACACACTCTCTCACTCTCTCTCTCTCTCTCTCTCTCTCTTTTTATATAGATGTTTGAATGAATGTATAATAAATGAATGCTAACAGTTCGTGAATCTCGTTCAGTCTAGTTATTCATACATCAAATTTTTAGACGTACAATTTTTTCACCGTCCTTATGAATTATATTAGACAAAACGTAACATGACAAACAGATTTGCCAAGTTCATGTGTTTGCCAAGTTTAGCCCTGCACACACACATCGATTTTTGTTCGTACGATATTTTGCCATCCTTATTGATTCTATCAGATCAAACAGAACTTGACAAACATCATCTGTTTGAAATCATCTGTTCAATCTGATAAAATTTATAAGGACGGCAAAATATTGAACGTCTAAAAATCGATATTTGTGTAAGTGGCTAAACAGTACCTATTCATGAATAGTTGATTGAACTTCGATGTTTCACTTCTTGTTCCAAATACCAAAATTTAATAAATAATATCAAGTGCCGGTGGCACAGAAGCTGGTTAAATTATAACCGTGATTAATTTCACGAGAACCAATCAGAGAAAGCCTTTTTGATAAGACGGCACGTGAAACTAATCACGATTAAAACTTACTCGGCTTTTGTGTAACCAACACTATGTGTTCATGTGTTTGCCAAGTTCCGTTTAATCTAGTAGATTTCATAAAGACGGCTTAAAATCCAACGTCCAAAAATCGATGTTTGTTTAACTGTAAAAAATTATAAAATCTGGTGTGGTACACTCACACAACTTTCCTTGCTCATTGAACTGTAAGCCTCATTCCTAAACGAGATTAATTTAGGGGAATAACATAATGACGATTGGCGGCAACATATTTGAAACTATGATAAGACTACTGTATATTGTGTATATATAATTGTTTTCAGAGTACTTTTTCCTTTGTGTAAATTGAGAAATTCGATGATTTTTTAAAAGTCGTCAAAACAGCTATTCTACAGATGTAATATCTCGACTATGTGCTCTTTTTACGACTATCTGCTCTACCTACCTCATGCACGAGAAGGAGGTTACTAAGTCCATTTCTCGAGGATGGGGTGGACCCCCCATTAGTTTTCCAGGAAAAAAATCATGTCAGTTAATAGAGCTGATAAATAAATATACAGGGTATGAATTTGAAAAAATCGGTCAAGTCATTTTTGAGAAAATCGTGGAAAACATGGTTTTTAGTAATTATCTGCCATTTTTCTCAATAATATTACGGAGCTCCTGAAATTTTCCCAGAAATTAGACTCATGTCAGTTGATAGGGCTTATAAATAGTTATCCATGGTATAAATTTGAAGAGAATCGTTAGAGCCGTTTTCGAGGAAAACGTGAGAAACATGGTTTTTTAGTAATTATCCGTAATTTTTCCTGCCATCTTGCATTCAATTTTATTGAATATCACATTATCGGATCCTCATGGTATAAGGACCTCTTGTTTAAAATTTCAAGTCAATCGGTTGATTAGGAATGGAGTTATCGTGTTCACAGACATACACATATACACACACACAGACCAACACCCAAAAATCATTTTATCTCTCTGCTGTATAGGGCTACTTTTATAGAAATAGAAAGAAAAATAAAAATCTTAGTACCCTTTTTGAAATATTTAATCACTAAATATTTCAATTAATTTATGTGTATATTATCTTTATGAAATAGAAAGAAAAATAAAAATCTTAGTACCCTTTTTGAAATATTTAATCACTAAATATTTCAATTAATTTATGTGATTGAATATTTCAAAAAGGGTACTAAGATTTTCATTTTTCTTTCTATTTCCAAAAATCATGTTTTTGGACTCAGGGGACCTTGAAACGTATAGAAAACTTGAAATTGTGATACCTTAGTTTTTTTTTGGAAAGCAATACTTTTCTTACCTCTGGTAAAGGGCAAGGAAAGTAAAAAACAATATTAAGAGTGTGATTTTCACTTACCAGCTTGTACATGTTGTGGGCTGTTAGTTATAGCAGACTTGTCCAGTTGAAGAGTATAAGTCAATGTGTGCTTTTTCGAATTCGGTAGCAAGTTTTATACCGTTGTAAAAAGGATGTGATGCAGAGTAGGGGATGGCCAATGTAAGTGGAAGACTGCCAAATGTTGCACAAAGCATTATTATTTAATGCAACCTTGACAGCATAAAGTTACGTGAGTTGACCGTAATCACACATTTAAATGCAGAGTGTACTGTTGATGGTTGAAGTGTATTTGTAACTGTGAAACAGTCACGCCCTGTGCAATTACTAGCTGTCACGTGATTTTTAGGTGAATTTGGTTGGATTTTGTTGTGAAAAAATAGTGAGGTCCACATTATTAAGGCTAAAAATAAACATGACTCGTGATATTTTTCAAAGATTTTTATTTGTATATCATCAAGCTATCAAAATGAAAAAGTTTTCTCAGGAAAACATTTTTTTTTATCATTACCATAGAGAAACAATAGCATAAGTAGATATCCCATGATATAGGGCGTTTATGTCGCAACTTTTACTGTTATCTCAAGCCGATAGTCCACGTAGTTCTTTCCTTTGAAGCTTTATTACGCTGGTAGTCTCTCATATTGTGCCGTTAATACACTCTTACCCGGTCAAAACAGTAAAAATCGACCATAATCGACAGAGATCGACTTGGGATAACAGTAGAAGTTGCGACATAAACGCCCTATAACATGGGATATCTACTTACGTTATTGTTCTATGTCATTACTTTTTGAGATATGAGCGCCTAAAGTTTAAATTTCTGGGACAGAACATTTCAAATTCTGTCGGTAAGAGATAAACCCATGAAATTTGAAAGATAGTTTCTTCATGGTATTGTCAATCTAGTAGAACAAAAATTTCTGAAAATATCAATTTTTAAGATAGTTATTCAATTTACTAAAAATAACCAAAAATAACTTTGAGTTGAGTTATTTTTGGTAAATTGAATAATTTTTTTCAAAAATTGATATTTTCAGTAAAATTTTGTTTTAATAGATCAACAATACCATGAAAAATCCATCCTCTAAATCTCATGGATCTATCTCTTACCGAATTTGAAATGTTCTGTCCCAAAAATTCAAACTTCAGGCGCTCATATCTCAAAAAGTAATGATCGGAAAGAAATGTTTCCCTGAGAAAACTATTTCATTTTGTTAGCTTGATGATTTACAGATAAAAAACTTTGAAAAATATCACGAGTAGAAAGTTTATTTTTAGCCTTTGCACAGCCTTAAGGCATTGTAGGAAGATGGTAGAACAACGTTGCCGATTCTCTGCCTTGCCACTACTGCTTTTGGGTGAATCTGGTTAGATTTTACAGTGGAAGAGTAGACAGACTGGTGGCATGCCAAATGACCGATTTTCCCATTTGGTCGAAATTATTATTTTGTCGCAAAAAATCGAAAATTGAAGAATCTCGAATGGTAGTATTGAAACTTATACTTTCCCAAATGGTCGAATCCCAAATGATCTAAAAGTTTTATTAGTAATCCCATTTGGCCGAAAATCTCAACTGTCGCAAAATGTCGAAGATTTGAATTTTTCCATCTGACCGATTCTCAAACAGTCGAATCCCATTTGATAGAAAAATGTTGCAGTTCGTCTCAAATGGTCGAATCCTATTAGGTAGAAGAATTTTGTAGTTTGTCTCAAATAATCGAATCCCAAAAGGTCGAAAGTATACTTTCCCATATGGTCGAATCCCATCTAGCCGATGAGATTCGATCATTTGCAACAAACTAAAACACTTTTCTACCAAATAGGAATGGACCATTTGAGAATCGGTCAGATGTGCAAATCAAATCTTCGACCTTTTGCGACAGTTGAGATTTTTGGCCAAATGGGATTACTATTAAAACTTTTCGATCATTTGGGATTCGACCATTTGGGAAAGTATAAGTTTCAATTCTACCATTTGGGAATCTTCAATTTTCGATTTTTTGCGACAAAATAATAATTTCGACCAAATGGGAATCGGTCATTTGGCATGCCAAAAAACGTGTACTTTCCCAAATGGTCGAATCTCAAATGATCGAAAAGTTTTAATAGTAATCCCATTTGGCCAATCTCAACTGTCGCAAAATGTCGAAGATTTGTTTTCCCCATCTGACCGATTCTCAAACAGTCGAATCCCATTTAATAGAAAAAATTTGTAGTTTGTCGCAATTGATCGAATCTCATCGGCTAGATGGGATTCGACCATATGGGAAAGTATACTCTTCGACCTTTTGGGATTCGGTCAGATGGGACCCCACGGACAGACTATGGCGATTTCCACGCTATGATGACGACAGTGGAGGAACATGAGAGAACAGCGATTCTCTGCCTTGTTACTGCCTTCCAATGGATTTATTTATAATAATGTTATGAGAGAAGATTGATTGATTGATTGATTGATTGATTGATTGAGTACTTTATTTATGTAGATTACAATATATACTGGCTTATACACTTATATACAATAGCTTACAATACAGCAAAATTATAGATGAATTTACATAATATAGACTAAGAAAATAATTATTGAACTGTATATGATATGAAAAAGCAGTTTGTAATATAATAACTATAGATAATAATCATATTGTTATGCATCTACATAAATTGGCGGAGCTTTGGACATATCAATGTCCATTCTTCGGAAAGAATATTAAAAATATCCTCCCCACTAACTCTCTACCAAAACGTTAATTTCGTTATTTAAACTAAGGATTTATTTATTAATGGAATATTGTAAAAGTTTTAATCAATATGAATATTAAAGAGAAAAAAAAACAGAAAATGATAGAGTAAAATAATTATATAGGTAGATAAGATCAAATAATTGATTAATAAAATGAAGTAGGCTGAAAGTAGATCAGGGTTATCAACTTTCAGTAATATACAGCATTATGCAGTGGATAATTGAAATAACATGAGTTTATATAATATATATATATACAATTCGTTCTATAACATGGTTTAAAGGTTTGTATTTGTGGGATGGGTGGGGGATGGATGTCATGTGATCGTTCTAGGGCCGGACAGTTTCAGTCATTTGTTCCAAAAGATGTTTTTTTAAAGTTAGGATGAAGCTCGCTCGGCTCTCGATGGACCTGATAGAAACAGGAAGTGCATTCCATGCACGACAGGCACTGACTAAGAAGGATTTTGTGAAAATAGTAGTTCGATGATTGGGTATCCTTAAAGTACTTTCTCCGGTTCTAGTATGTGAAGCATCTATCCTCCTACCTTCAGAGACAAATTTGAAATCATCTTTAAAATAGTTCGGATTACCGTATATCAAGATATCTCTAACAAGCTTGACTATTCGAAAAAGCCTCTGATCGGGAAGCTTTAATGTTGAACTAGCAATGTGGGCTGGGGTGATATGATCATGGCGTTGGAGAGAGTAGACGAAACGTAGACAATAATTTTGGCAACGCTGTAGTTTATCATTCAGAGTGACTTGCATATCGTTAAGAACAGAATTACAATACATTAAATGTGGGAAGATGAGAGATTGAACCAATAATAATTTAATGTTTCTAGGGAGGATATCGTGCATTTTCTTCAATGCATGCATGGCTGAGAATACCTTTTTACAAGTTTTGTTCACTTGTTCTGACCAGTCAAGAGTATTATTCATAATAATGCCTAAATTTTTAACTGAGCTACAGTAAGGAATGTCATTACCGTCTACACTAATTTTGTGAATCGATTCAAGGTCAATATTGTTTATAAGACGAGAATATCCAATTATAATGGGTTGTGTTTTGATGGGATTAAGCTTAAGGCCATTTTTCTTTGTCCATTCCACTATCGAATTGATATCCTGATTCATTATTCCAACTGTTTCATTAATTTTTGTTATGGGACAGCTTAAATAGATTTGAAGGTCGTCTGCATAAGTATGGAAACTGGAGAATTTGATAATGGAAGAAAGGTCATTAGCATACAAAGTGAAGAGGAGAGGGCCTAAAATTGAACCTTGTGGTACTCCATGCATAACGTTTTTCCAAGTTGACTTTTTGTCACCGACAGATACACATTGTTTCCTACCTAATAGATAGGATTTAAACCAAACTAACGAGTTGTGACTGAAACCAAGAATAGCCAACTTATTCAGAAGGACTGTATGATCAACAGTATCGAATGCTTTAGAAAAATCAAATAGGGTGAGGATGGTGCATTTTCTTTGGTCCATAGCTAACCTTATATCATCAGTGACACGAAGCAGAGCTGTCTCAGTTGAATGGAATTTTCTAAAGCCTGATTGAAAGTTATGAAGCTTACTATTGTTGTCTAGAAATTTTACAACTTGAGCATGAATGAGTCTTTCTAGCACTTTGGACAATGCAGGTAAAATACTGATTGGTCTAAAATCCTCAACTTTATTGGGTGATGGAACTTTATTTAGAGGGCGAACCAGAGCAAACTTCCAGTTTTCAGGGAAAATGCCTTCTTCAAGTGACTTGTTGAAAATGTATGTAATGGTTGGTAAAACAGCAAATAACATCTTCTTGATAAATTTAATAGGAATTTTGTCTACACCCATAGCATTACTATGAATACGTTGAATTGCTCTGAAAGTGTCTTCTTCTGAGATTGGATGGAAATGAAATTGATCAGTGATTGGTAAATCTAAGTTTGTAACCTGCTCTTCAAGATCATCAATGTGATTAGCAATGACAACTTCGTCGCGTTGGTTAGAGTGTGAAACGAAATGGTCATTTATATTATTCAATGGTAAGTCAATTTGTGGATTCGATTTCTCTTTGCCAAGCCCGAATTCTTTTATTCCCTGCCAAAGTGATTTAGAGTCTTGTCTATTGTTTGTCATAAACGAATTCAAGTACCTAATCTTTGAGTTCCGTAATTCCTGTTTAACCCTATTTCTAAGGCTCCTATACTCTATCAAACTGTCCAAGTCAAATGTCTTTTTAAATTTTCTATGTGCTTTGTCTCTACGTCCCATCATCTTAAGTATGTCTTCAGTCATCCACGGTACTCGTCGTTTTCTATTAATCCTCCTTGTCACATAAGGTGCATGTTTGTCATACAAAGTCAAAGTCCAATTCTCGAAAGTCTTGACCATGTCATCAACTGAGGGTAATGCTTCAATTTGATGCCATGGAGTCTGAGCCACATCAGTCAGGAAGGCGGCTTCATCAAAGTTTTTGAAGTCTCTATAAGTGATAATTTTCTGTTCTGGCTTGGGTATCTTATGGGAAAGTACACAGTAGATCAAATCATGTCTAGAAATAGCTGGGACTGAGATTTGGCCTGCTTGAACAACCTCATTGGGATCACTAACAATGAGAAGGTCAATGAGTGTGTCTGATTCATTAGTATGATGAGTTGGATCGAGAGGTAAAATAGTCATGTTTAGGCATTGGAAAATTGTAGTCAGTTGAAAGTAGTCAAAGTTACGATTTGTCATGTTCAAGTCGGTGTTCATATCCCCCATAACTAGTATACGGTTATAACAAGGCATAAGAGAAAGCAAGGCACTTTCGAAATCTGTGAAATGACCTATTTTTGGTGGGCGATAACAGATACCAACGAGTAATTTATCAGTACTAGATAAGGATAATTCAAGTAGCATAAACTCTGGTCTGGAACAATACTCTTGTTTAGATGTGATTAAAACTTTTGTTTTGATACCTTCTTTCACATAAATTGCTACACCCCCACAAGCTTTATTTAATCTATCATTCCGGAAAAGATTATATCCAGGCAATGCAACAAAATTTGATGAAATACTAGGCTTCAAAAATGATTCGGAAATTCCGATTATATTGAAGTCCTGAAAACGGAAGATTGCTCTGAGTTCATCAATGTGGCAACTGAGGGATTGTACGTTAAGGTGAGCAGCCTTGAAAAGTTTTTTGAAAGAGTGGAGCTTATTTGCTAGAAACATACCTGCGTCATTATTACTATTATTGAAATAATCATACCTACTTGAGGGCGAGCGAGCTGACGTGTCAGTGAGAGGCATCATGGAAGCAGCAGACCAATCGTGAACCGACCTCAGAACAACACATGACGGGGAAAATGGGGATGAAACTGATAAAACTTAACCTAAATGAAAAAGTCTCTTGATTCGAGTGCATTCAGCATGCCTTGACAGTTCGGCTCCCTTCACTATTTAAAGCACTAGTTCAAAACAAAATTCACTAAACACAATAAGATGTAGATGTGTGGAGTTCCGGTGATGAATAATCCTAATGGTGAATAAGACGAAGATTGAGGAAGAACTGGTAGTGGGAGATCTGGTCCAAGTGGAGATAGAGCGAGTAGTGGAAGAATCGGGTCCAAGTGGAGGTAAGCGAGAAGGAATCCAGTAGTGGAAGATCGAGTCCAAGTGGAGACAGAGAGAGATGGAATCCAGTGGTGGAAAATCGAGTCCAAGTGGAGATAGAGAGAGATGGAATCCAGTAGTGGAAGATCGTGTTCATGGTGGAGATAGAGCGAAATGGGATCCAGTAAAAACTGAAAAAGAGAAGAAAAAGCCAGCAGAAAAACGAAAAATCTTTGAAGAAAGTTATCAATTGAGAAAAGATACATAATACAACTGATAATGAATAATATCCCCATAAAATTGAAGAGGAATAGTATGATTCATGTGGGAAAGAATCGAATATTATATGGATAAATATATGGATATTATAATATAATATATGGATACTAGTAGAAGGTAATCAGATAGAAAGAGAAAAGGTAGGAAGATAAATAGATATAGAAAGAGAAATAAACATTTGAACATGCTGGATAGCTAGTGAAAAAATCACAGGGAAAATAATGATAACAATGGGGAAGAAAGAAGAGAAAGAAGGAATGTGCACAAATTGAGAAGATCTTATGAAACTGAACTATAGAATAAGAAATAGAACATCGTA
Organism: Nilaparvata lugens; assembly: GCF_014356525.2. Classification (NCBI taxonomy): domain Eukaryota; kingdom Metazoa; phylum Arthropoda; class Insecta; order Hemiptera; family Delphacidae; genus Nilaparvata; species Nilaparvata lugens. The sequence continues at coordinate 6,285,227 of NC_052508.1, forward strand.
TTGTGATCTTGAATTAATCAAGGAGAGAAGAAGAAGAAGAAGAAGAAGAAAAGAAAAGAAAGAGAAGAAGAAGAAAGAAGAAGAAAAGAAGAAGAAGAAGAAGAAGAAGAAGAGAAGAAGAAGAAGAAGAAGAATAGAAAAGAATAATAATCATCATCGCAAACAACAATATTCAAGTAATCATTATAAATATAAGATCAAGAAGAGAAATTAGAAAGAAAAATAAGAAGTAGAGGAGACGATGGAGAAAGTGCTAGATTATTTTAGATGAGTTTTAAATAGGATTGAACGGTGAAGTGTGAAAAATATTATATAGTATTAGAAGTATAATTAACTATTGGAGTTGCAATAACAATAAAAGTAGTAAATTGAGAACTGTAATATTTTAGTGATGAATGTCTAAGATAACATTAAATGAAACACAGCCCCTATATAAGCATATGAACAGACTACCCACCCCTCCGTTCTATCAATAATTCTTCACACATTTGCTTCTATTGCTCGAGCTGTGGCAACAGTAGGAGATATCATTATGTACACCTAATATAGAAGAGATTACTATCTTTACCTATAGATTACATCCATATCTATAACGTATGTTAATCATCCAATTTATTTGAAATTCAGCATTTCGAAAATTATTAATTATGGAAATAATTTTGGTAAGAGATGTAATAATTATTAGTAAGAATAGAGATAATGATTCTCTAAGTACCCTCTGGAGTATAGTAGTTGATGCATTGAACGTAGTTTTGGGAATTAATATCAAGATAAATTATTAATCAGTATTAACAAATGTGGATCTCCTTAGTTTGAAATAATTGCCTCATACATAATCATAAATAGCAGTGGAAAGATTCATTTATAGAACAGAAAGCCAGCTCATGAAAAATGCCAAGGTATATCTATTGTGAAATGTTTTAATACGAATTTCCTATTTTTGTAGTGAAGGGCACCTTAGTAATCGAATCCTGAAATGATTTAATTTACCTTTATTTTTTGAAGGTCGGTCATCCTCTCGACTGTGTGGACCCTCTTGGATCCTCCCTCGCCGATAGAGATCTTGATCCTCCCGTCCGATGACCAGACATTCCTATGCCCATGACGGTCGGCCGCAGCGTTGAGGATCTTGAGGCGCTCCGCAGTCAGATCCTCGCGAATGGTGACGCCGGAACCCTTCAGCTTCCTCTTAGCGTCGAAGATCATCTTCCTGGTCCGGTAGCTGCAGAGTCGAACTATGATGGGTCGGTCCTTGGGTTTAGCTTGCCCTTGTTGAGGTGGTTGACGCCTTCCAACGCGATGCGAGCGGTTGACATCCGCCAAAGTCACGGGCACGTTCAGCTTCTTGTTAAAGACATCGAGCGCCAGCAGGTCCGTGTCTTCTTTGTCACTCTCCGGGATCCCAAAAATACGTATAGAATGTCGGCGCCCATATTGCTCGAGGTCGTCGACCTTCAGGTGACAAGACACCTCCAGCTCACGAATTCTATCGTGCAGCTGTTTGTTCTCCTCCTTCAATGCCTGAAGTTCCTCGAAAATAGATTTCACAGCCATTGATACAGCACTGTGGACAGACTCTTCGATTTGCTGTCGAATAATGAGGAGGGTCTCTTCGGACAATGCTCCAGAAATAGCTGGCTTCGGAGCATTGACCTCATTCTTCGGTGTGCCTCTATTCGGTCGAACCATCGTGTACCGTTAGGTGGATTTACACTTTTATAGGCGAGAAGGTGAACTGAAGATTTAGGAATGTTTTTTCAAGATAAATAAAAAGAGTGTGAGTTAATCAAAAATATAATTTCACTATTGAATTAAGCTCGAGAAACTGAATAACTAGAAGTATAATTTGAAGTGAATTGAACTGTATAACCCTACGAAATATCTGTTAGAAGACGGAGCCGAACTGACACACGTTTACTCACTCGACATAACCGACAAGAGAGCCCAAGCAAAAAAAAGCCAAGAAGAAGGAGAATTGAGAGGAAGAAGAAGAAGAAGAAGAAGAAGGAGAAGAAGAAGAAGAATGGGAGAGGAAGAGCGTGGATCAGGAGAGCGTAGGAGAGAAGGGGGAAGAGTATCAGGACAGTCTGGAAGAGGGAGAAAAAACAAAGAGAATGTAGGAGAGGAAGAAGAAGAAGATCGTCAGAGGAAAAGCGTAGATCAGGAAAGCGTACGAGAGTAGGGGGAAGAAAAAAGATGGAGAGAGTCTAGTACTAGAAGAAGAAGAAGAAGATCAGGGGGGTGTTTGATTGATTGATTGATTGATTGAGTACTTCATTTATGTAGATTACAATATATACTGGCTTATACACTTATATACAATAGCTTACAATACAGCAAAATTATAGATGAATTTACATAATATAGACTAAGAAATAATTATTGAAAGTATATGATATGAAAAAGTAATTTGTAATATAATAACTATGGATAATTATATTTTTATGCATCTACATAAATTGGCGGAGCTTTGGACATATCAATGTCCATTCTTCGGAAAGAATATTAAAAATATCCTCCCCACTAACTCTCTACCAAACGTTAATTTATTCAATTAAGCTAAGGATTTATTTATTAATGGAAATTTTGTAAAAGTTTTAATTAATATAAATATTTAAGAGAAAAAAAAACAGAAAATTGATAGAGTAAAATAATTATATAGGTAGATAAGATCAAATTATTAATTAATAAAATGAAGTAGGCTGAAAGTAGTAAGGGTAATCAACTTTCAGTAATATACAGCAGTATACAGTGGATAATTAAAAAAACATGAGTTTATATAATATACACACAATTCATTCTATAACAGGTTTAAAGGTTTGTATTTGTTGGATGGGTGGGGGATGGTTGTCAAGTGATCGTTCTAGGGCCGGACAGTTTCAGTCATTTGTTCCAAAAGATGTTTTTTTAAAGTCAGGATGAAGCTCGCTCGGCTCTCGATGGACCTGATAGAAACAGGAAGTGCATTCCATGCACGACAGACACAGGTGTAGGAGAGAAGAGAGGAGAGTATCAAGAGGGTCTAGAAGAGGATGAAAAAACGAAGAGAATTTAGGAGAGGGAGAAGAAGGAGTAGAACATACGGTGAGGAAGAGGATGATCAGGAGAGTCTAGGAGAGAAGGGAGAAGAAGATCAGGAGAGTCTAGAAGAGGAAGCAAAAACAAAAGGGAATGTAGAAAAAGAAGGAGAAGAAGAAGAAATAGCGGATAGAAGAAGAAGAATTTCAATAGAGACTTCCAGACCTAATTTGATCACTTGATTGAGTAATCCATGGACTCTGTATTACTAATTCCAAGTGTATCGTTGAATGCCTCAATTTGATGAGCATTTATCCGCTTTCAATTATTATTAGGATAGGAAGCATTGGTGTTATTCATAAGAAACGCTGTCAGTTGAAAGCGAATAATACAGTATCACAAAAGGACTCAGTTGCCCAATGGAATGTAATGGTCAAGTCACCTTCTCTTGTCATGTGTGTATGTGTGTGTGTGTGTGTTTTGTGTGTATGATATAAGAATACTAAACAGTGATAAGGCAGGAGTAGGCATAGGCCTTCTCAATAGAGGTTACACACTTGAATTGCGTAATCTAAAATAAGCATCTTCGATTAATGAAGAATCTATATGCAAAATTTCAAGTTAAACAGTCCAGTAGTTCAGACGTGATGATGAGTCGAACATTTGCAATCCCGTACGTGTATAAGCAAGCTCTTCCCTTTATCATATTAAAGATAACCCAATACTATAGACAAGAGAATTGAATTGAATGATTTCCTTTATTGGGAGCGCAACAAGGACAAGAAGAAACGGTACATTCTCTCTAGCTCTATTCTATGCTCATACTCTAGATCAGTTAAAAAGATTCTCTATTCCTTTTCTTTTTCTTCTTCTCCTTCTTCTTCTTCCTCTCCTCCTCCTCCTCCTCCTCCTCCTCCTCACCCTCTTCCACCTCCTCCTTCTTCCTCTTCTTCTTCTTATTCCTCTTCTTCTTTTTCCGTGTTTTTTTCAGGATAGTAGCCGGAGACATCAGAATAGTGGTGATCTTTTTCACAACTTAATTAGGCCTATATCAAAATAAAATATTTTTTAATCACTTCTATGAGCTAATTTTCAATTTTCAATTCAATTCAATTCATTTGCCATATATACAAGATTTTCACAATTACAAATTCACATAATAATTGGGTACATCATACAGAAATTCAGAATATACTCTATTCTAGAAATAATAAAAATAAATTACATATAACATAACTGAAATCCCAGTTGTACTCATTTTACCGGCAGTAATTGCCAGCAGAGACATGTGTCTGATCGCTAGCAATGAGTTCAGTTCAAATCATTGAAAGATTTTTTCTTCTTGATTGAAACACAAAAAAAGAACTTTGTTGAAATTCACAAAATCACAATTTTATTTTAGGTATTCACCAAATCAATCTATTATGTGTAATTTTATGATTAAAAGTCTATTTTGAAAAATATTCTAGCTATTACCCATAAAAAGAATTAATGGTATAACTTTTTCTCAATGGTTAGAGAATATTATAACAGCTGAATTTATCACTCTTCTAAAAATGCAACAAAAAGTTTCAGTGCCGGTTGCACAGAATCCGGTTCAATTTTAACCGTGATTAATTCCACGAGAACCAATCAGAGAAGCCGTCTTATCAAAAAGGCCTTCTCTGATAGGTTCTCGTGAAATTGATCACGGTTAAAATTCAACCGGCTTTTGTGCAACCGGGCCTCAATGTAATATATTTTGCTGCAGATTGCAATACATTATACGTCTATTTTATAGAATACTTTTACCTTGAGAAACCCAAAAATGTCAACAACTATACTATGAACTCAAGTTCACAAACTATTCTTGAACTTTCCCATAATGTAACATCAATGATACTGATGAAGAAGACAAAGAGGAGGAAGAAGAAGAAGAAGAAGAAGAAGAAGAAGAAGAGAAGAAGAAGAAGATAAAGTTGATCGGGAGAGGTAGAAGACGATCAGGGGGCGTAGAAGAAAGGGTAGAAAAAGATAAGGAGAGTGTACAAGAAGAAGAAAAGACAAAGAGATCAGTAGAATGTGGGAGAGGAAGAAGGAGAAGAAGAAGAAAAGGAAGAGACGACAAGAAGGAAAAATAAAGGGGAATTTTTGGAAATCGAATGATGAGAGCCCTGTGGGCGGTCTAATAGGAAGCCAAGAAGTATAACAAGATCTTTCTTATTCCCTTCCGTGTTATATTGCACATATCCATCTCTTTCCCACACATCTGCTCATATATTCATCTCTTCCCCACTGTCTGCCCGTATCGTTATTATATATCTCATTTTATTGCTCCAAATATTCGAACAATCTCACAGGTTACTGAACTGCAGTGACGTAAGAAGCATGATAATACATGTGGTATACATATTGTGCATCTGAGCAAATTTTCTGTCAATTTTCATGACATACAATCAAGAGAGAAATAATATTATCACATTCGAATACATTTTGTCAGTGGTATCCCTGTGTGCCCTATATTTCAAATTAGGAAAAGTCCTTATTATTTCAAATTGTAATACTGTATTCCTTTCAATCTTCATGGCATACTTCCACGATATGCTCACTTACATGATTGAGAATCGGAAAACATGTCATCATTTTTGTATGAACTTTGTATGAGTGCTCATGTTAACCCTCTAACTGTGCCTTATACAATGAGGAAAACCTAGATTTTCCAATTTCGAATATTTCTCTGAATGTTTGTGGCATACTTCCATGATTGAAAATGGGAGAAGCGTGTGTCTCTAAAAGGAGATGCTATCTGGAGTGGTGCACTCACACAACTTTCCTTGCCGTTAAGAAATTTGATCACCTGACACTAGTGCTCACGAGCATCTCTACTATTCAAAGATCTCAGCCATCTGGTGACAGGACAATAACGCTGGAGACACACGAGGTCTGCTATCTCTTCATAGTGAATGGTTTAATAGAATCAACCGTTCCAAACACTTTGCAATTGAATAATCACATTTTCTCGAATTTCGAGCTTATTTTCAATATTAGGTGAAAATGTAACTGAGCATTAATTGTAAAGATTATCATGCTAAATCTTTTCCACTTTAAATGTCTTGTTTAAACTGTATCTGAAGCCTGATAATTGGGAATCTTGAATCAAACTTTGCATAGATAGGGCGGAGCTCCTGAAATTGTTACAGATATGGGACTTGTGGCAGTTGATAGAGTTTATCAATATCTGTTCTAGGTATGAATTTGATAAAAGTCGTTGAAGCAGTTTTCGAGAAAATCGCGAAAAACTCTGTTTTTGACAACATTTTCGCCATTTCAATTAAATTGCATTTGATTGAAATTGTCCGTGTCGGATCCTTATATTGCAGGAACCTTAAGTTCCAAATTTCAAGTCATTCCGCTAATTGGGAGATGAGATATCGTGTACACAGACGCACATACACACACACACATACATATAAATACCCAAAAACCACTTTTTTGGACTCAGGGGACCTTGAAACGTATAGAAATTTAGAAACTGGGGTACCTCAATTTTTTTCGGAAACCAAAACTTTCCCCACCTATGGTAATATGGCAAGGAAAGTAAAAAGTAAAACTATGTAGCCCATATATTGAAATTGTGACTTTTCATCGTTGTGAATGCTAGCAAGCTGATTATGCACAGTTTTCATCAATTTATTCATATACTAGCAGGTAACTCGTGCTCCGCAATAGTCTAATCAAAAACTTGACAAACTGAAAACTTGACCAACTGGAATCTTGCAGAATTCAAAATTATTGTTTCGCATACATTTTTTGGACTCAAAATAGTGTGTGAATTAAGTTATCATTCACATAACCTCTAGACTGTGTATTCCAAATTAAGGTTTAAAGCAGTTTTGGGCGAATGCCTGTTGTTTTTACCTGCATTGTATCTATTGTCTATCCTATTATATCAAGCAAGCAATTTCTGTATATTTTATATCTAGTTATTTATGTTCAACGGATCTCGAAAACGGCTTTAACGATTTTCACGAAATTCGGAACATAGTAGGTGTATGATATAAAAATTCAATTGCACTAGGTCTCATTCTTTGGAAAACTCGATGAACGACATTGAAAGGATAATTTCATCCTTGGAAAACAGATGATAAAATTTCGTCGTCTCTCGATAACAGAAGATGCGTGTGCCTGTGTGGGAGAGAGATAGAATTATTTCCAGCTGTGTAATCATAATCAATCAGCGAGAAATTTCATCTAGCTAGACAATTCAATCGACTTGATCAACATAATCTGATTTGTTGACATGACATGATTATCCTCCTAAACTAGAGTATATCATAATTTTCAAAGTTGATCATTATTTGACAATTTCAAGTGATTAGTGAGTGTTATTTTGTTATTCAATTTGGTTTGTATATAATCTAAATTATATATTTTTTTTGTTTTCAAATGTTTGAACATAAAATTGAACCTGAATTCAAGTGTATGGAACATAACCTACTTTCTGGACTATTTATTGTATAAATCAAAATTCGGGAAAGAAACAGTTTTGGGCTGTGCCTGTTAGTACTTCCCAATCATTTTAAAGAATTGTGTTCGATTTATCAAAAGTCAATAAATAAATAACGAGCGAAGCTCAGTGCCCCGATATTGACTAAATGAAATGAAATTCAAGATATGTCTATAACCATTCTCTGTGAATTAAGGATGCATATGCAAAATGTTAAGTTAATCAGTCCATTCTGAATCAGTTAGATCTATTGAAATAATTATTTCAATTAATTTTTAAGCTTGAATACACATAGATCAATAGATAATACATTATCTTCTAGCAGCAGACCCGTGCTCCGCAAGGGTCCATTTCAAACTTGACGTAATGAAATCTTGAAGAATTGGACATAGGCCTATAACCATCCTCAGTTTAATTAAGAATCTATATGCAAAATTACACGAGAGATTAGATTAGTTCAGACGTGATGATGCGTCAAACATAATTCTCCTATCTCGTACGTGCATAAGCCAGCTCTTTCCTTTATTATAGTATATGTTATATATTTATCTATAGACTAGCCGTCAGGCTCGCTTCGCTCGCCGTATCCGTCTAGCCAGGGGGCGATCGTCCAAAAATGAGATCAGCGGGCTCGCTTCGCTTGCCTGCATTTTTCATTTGAGCATGCTTCATTCCATCAGAAAGTCAGAGTACTTCCTCACTCGATTCAATCACCGATTAATTTAATTATTTAGTGCAGGGTGAAAAATTCGTTAGGATATTATGAGAATTATTGTACTCCAGTCTAGCCTTTAAAATTGGAGATAGGAATGACTTGGAGAATTTACAAATCATTTATCATCCAACTCTCTCGTTTTCTGTTCATTCGTTTTCAATGAAGCTGAGAAAGCGCAAAAAAACGCTGGAAAAACGCAGATTTTGGCGTATCTTTGGCGTTATTTCCAATTCCTACTAACACAAAATTATTACACCCTAGCTCAGCTTCTGTACTAAATTTGATCATTTCTGTTCATTTGTTCTCAATAAAGCTGATAAAACGCTAATAAACGCTGAAAAAACGCAGATTTTGGACGTATCTTTGGAAATTTTCCAAATCCGTTCTTAGTGCGCCTCTAAAGGGCCAACTGAACATACCTACAAATTTGAACGTTTTTGGTCAGGTAGATTTTTAGTTCTGCGAGTGAGTCACTGAGTCAGTCAGTCAGTCAGTGAGTGCCATTTCAAAAAAGTGGTTTTTGGGTATTGGTCTGTATGTGTGTGTGTGTGGTGTGTGTGTGTGTGTGTGTGTGTGTGTGTGTGTGTGTGTGTGTGGTGTGTGTGTGTGTGTGTGTGTGTGTGTGTATGAGTGTATGTGCGTCTGTGTACACGATATCTCATCTCCTAATTAACGGAATGACTTGAAATTTGGTACGTAAGGTCCTTACAATATAAGGATCCGACACGAACAATTTCGATCAAATGCGATTCAAGATGGCGACTAAAATGGCGAAAATGTTGTCAAAAAAAGGGTTTTTCGCGATTTTCTCGAAAATGGTTCCAACGATTTTGATTAAAGTTATACCTGAAATAGTCATCGATAAGCACTATCAACTGCCACAAGTCCCATATCTGTAAAAATTTCAGGAGCTCCGCCCCATCTATGCAAAGTTTGATTTTAGATTCCCAATTATCAGGCTTCAGATACAATTCAAACAAAATATTTAATATATTGAGCATGAGAATCTCTACAATTAATGTTCAGTAACATTTTCACCTAAAATTAAAAATAATCTCGAAATTCGAGAAAATGTTATTATTTCAATTGCTAACTGTTGGCAACTGTTGATCCTATTAAATCATCCACTATGAAGAGATAGCAGACCTCGTGTGTCACCAGCGTTATAGTCCTGTCACCAGCTGGCTTAGATCTTAGAAAATTAGACTTGAGATGCGCGGGAACACTAGCGTCAGGTGATAAATTTTCATAACGGCAAGGAAAGTTGTGTGAGTGCGCCACACCAGATTTTATAATATAGAAGATACAAATTATCTATTAGAAATAGAATAGTTTTGGGGTATGCCTGTTGTTCTATCCCGATCATATTCATATTATGATTTGTAATATTGTATCAACAAATAAATTTAATAAAAAAAATTTCTTCTGAACCAGCTATAGAACACGTTTTTCTCATGCTATCACGTGGCCTAGCATTGTGATTGGCTGTGACTTGCTTGAGGAAATGCCAATTAGAAAAGACATACCGATGAAGGAGACAGTTGTGTTACATCACGCATTTCCAATAATAAGACAAGACGTTTCTTACCAAGAATAGCGTCATTCTCTAATCATCGGCTCTCATTCTATCTCTACATGAGGTACTAATAAATTATTTTTTGGATTGTTACAATTTTTCTCAACTCAGGGAAACATTAATATAACTTTATAGTTTGTCTTTCCGTTCTCAAAATTTTATAGTTGTTTCAAAGTTTGTAATTTTCCAACTATTTGTAATTGATTTAATTCAATTTAGAAGTATTTTTAATTTTGAAATGATTTTCTCTCGTGTTTTCAATTTTGAATTGAGTGTGTAATTTAAGAATTTTGACACATAACCTAGCTACATTTAGACTGTTGTATAAACTGAAATTGGAACCGTTTTGGGCGTCGGTTAGCCTGTGGTACTTTTCTGTAAGTTGTATAACTCTGAATGATTAAATAAATAAATAACCTTCCTCTATGCACGTATGTATAACATGCATACTCTTCTCTATGCATACCATCCTCTATGCATATATAACACCTCGAAATGAGACATTAGCTTCTTGTTGAGGACTACACTGATTTATCTATGGAAATTGAAAATATAAGTGTACTAGCAAGAACCCGTGCTTCGCAAGGATCTATTTTAAAACTTGACAAAATGAAAACTTGACGTAATGAAATTTTGAACATTGATCTATGTTCCTCAGAAATAAGATGCATTTATTCCTGACTAGGTAACCCGCGCTCCGCAAGGGTTCATTTTCAAACTTGACAAACTGGAAACTTGACGTAATGGAGAATTGAGAATAGGCCAATAACCATCCTTGGTTAATTAAGAATCTATAAGCAGAATTTCAAGTTAATTAGTCCAGTAGTTCAGACGTGATGATGCGTCAAACATAATTTTCCTATCCCGTACGTGCATAAGCCAGCTCTTTACTTTATATAATTATTATAGATATAGTTAACGACTGCAAGAGATAGGACTGTGGAACAGAATAGTGGTGAAACTATGATAGCGCCAGAAGTGTCTCAAACACAATAGTAGGTACTACATGAACTTTTTGAAAGTAATTTGAAAAAATGTTAAAACAACAGAACTGAATCCTTATCATTCTACCTACATTCAGAGAGTCTTTTGTTTGAGCCGAATGGAAATCTATTTATAAAAAATGGATGTCTGTTTGTGTGTATGTTTGTTTGTTCCCTGTAGACTTGAAAACTCCTTGACATAACGGCATGAAACTTTGGGAATAAGTTATGTTGTGTGAATATTGGGGATGGTTTCTGAACAGAAATTTTAATAGGGGGGGGCTAATTATAATTATTTACTAATCCATTTTACAGACATATGATTACAATTCGCCGTGCAGTTCGCTCCACAATATTTTTGCTATCCATCATAAGTGGAAAACACGCGAACATGAATACAGAAGTATCGGCAATTTTTTATTTGATTAAATTCATGTTTTGAAGAATTCATTCTTACGATTGATAAATTGATAGGAGCTTATAAATATTTTCCAATTCAAATGAAATAACTTCTGAAAAAATAATGATTGGATAAATACCAATATTGAATTATTGTTTACCAAGAACTCAGTACATAGACAATTCATTCAACTAATTCTGTATTGATAAAATTATATTAATTTTCTCTATTGATAATCAATTTCATCAACTAACTGGGAAAAGTTCTTCAATTTCCATGAATTTATTAATAGAATTATATAAATCTAAAGTGTAGGTCATATCTAAATTCACAAAGAGTTCGATTCTTGTTGGCAAGATAGATATTATTCAATGCAGAAATCATTGTTATTTTACTAAAATATAGGATAAAATTTCTCTTTCAGGGGGAGTTTTGACAACCCACAAAACTCATTTTTCATTTGAAGAAATAATATCAAAAAGGTGCATAGGACCTTACTTTTTTGTTCAGCTTGCCAAAATACCCCTCATTTCAATATTTTTAAATTTTCGACTGACTGTACAGTGAGTCAATCATTCTATCAAGGCTTGAATAATTTTGAAATTTTAATTAAATAAAAATGGTAGAGAATATTATCATGTAGATATCAACACCTTTATTTAAAGACATTTTATTAACTGCATGCGTTTTCATATTGCCGATACAGCATGGATAAAACTGTAGACGTTTATTTAGCAGTCTCAAAAAACTGTTCTAGCTGAAAAACTAATAATACCTACATGCCACGTGTAGGCTTATACATTGCATCAGGAAAACGAAGTTCAAAACGATGGTTTTCCTAAACATATGTTTTTGAGATAATTTCTTTGATGCAGCTGTTTCACATTCACCATTATAAATTATACAGAGTTTGTAAAAATAAAAATATTTATTGATTACAAAAACAATACTATTATTATATTAATGATAATAATTAATTATTAAAACAATACTTTCATTATATCAATAATAATAATATTATTAAACATATTTATCAATTATCAGAACAATATTATTGAGGTTGAGTGGAATCAGGTAGAAAGCAATGATAGTACAGATGTTCTTTTTTGAATTTCTATCATATTATTTTGTTATTTCCAATGATTACAACATATGTTAGAATATCACATATCAATAAATAAATATTATCTCATTTCCATATGGCACTCATCTTACCATGTTCATAACCTTACTTAATATGATCCTTTTTCATCCTTTGAAACCCTTGGAGACAAAATATCTCAAAATCCGTTCTTAGTGCGCGTCTAGTACGGTATGTTTGAAGAATATTTGTGCAAAGTTTCAAGTCTGTATGACTATTAGTTTGAGCTGTAGTGTGATTTTACATCAAAATTTTCGAAAAATTCCCTCTCCTGGACCCCCCTGTGCTCCTGATCGAGATTTTTCTGCATAGATCCAATTTTTTTCCGTAGCTGAACAAAAAAGTTCCTCATGACTTTGCTGTACAATGAGCGGTTAAAAAGTACAAAATTTTAGGGGGGCCCCAGCTTCCTCAGGGGGGCAAATTTCTGAAAATCCTCTCTTAGTGGATGTTTTCAGGCTACCATAAACAATCGTGCAAAATTTCAAGTTTTTAGGCTCAGTAGTTTGGGCTGTGGTGTGATTTCAGTCTGTGTGGGCTTAGCCTTTTATAAGTATAAGAGAAGAGATTGGGAAATCAGATAATAGTAGTCTCTAAAATGAGGTCCACGTTATAATGACAGTGGAGAAAGATGGGAGAAAAACGTTTCCGATCCTCTGTCTTGTCAATGCCTTCCATAGACGGTAGCTGATACAGGTTTATTGATGTAATATTAACTGTTCATTCTAGTTGAAAATAATCAATTATATTTTATTGAGCAAGAAATTATATTTTTCAGTAATATTTTATAATGGATTCTCGAAATTTCTATGAAATATTCTGTTAATTAATTAACTATTCTACTTTGTTAAAAGACGATCTTGCAACAGATCAAAGCGAGAAAGAGATAGCGCTATCCGCTTTGTTGAATGATAGACAAGGATAGCAATATCATTGCTAAACAAACACTGCCATTATAACGTGGACGTCTCTATAGAGACTAGTAAGTGGGTGTCTTTTGTTTCATCATATTTTATGCATATTCTACTTCCAACCCTATTCGTTGTAGATGCCCTCTTCTCTATCAGTTAACCACATACTTTTCCCTTTTCTCCTTTCATTTTATTAAAAAAAATGAGAAAAGAATTTTCATTTCATTCATTTATGGACAATAGATACAATACAGGTAAAAACAACAGGCATTCGCCCAAAACTGCTTTAAACCTTAATTTGGAATACACAGTCTAGAGGTTATCTAAATGATAACTTAATTCACACACTATTTTGAGTCCAAAAATGTATGTACTACAATAATTTCAAATTTATCAGATTAATTAATTTCTTCCTTCACAATCACAATAATATTGAAAATTTCACTAAGTAAAAATTCTAACACAAGACAGCTTTTCAAAATTACAACAATTTTGTGAAGTGAACAACTACAAGACTCAACCTATTTCGGACTATGTGTGACCTTATCTAAATTTGGGAGAGGAATGGCACAAGGTTACCTTATTTTTCTCTCCCTATCATTTTCATAATGTACTTATTGTATCAATCAATAAAGGATAAAGAATACTCGGAAAAAAATATTCGTTTGTCTCTGATTGAAATGTATATCAACTTTTTCCTCTGCAAACTACAGAATGTGTAAGCACCATTCATCCTATAGTGAGGTCCACGTTGTAAAGGCAGTGTTTGATTGGCAATGGTATTGCTATCTTTGTCTATCATTCAACAAAGCGGATAGCGCTATCTCTTTCTCGCTTTGCTCTCTGTTGCCAGATCGACTTTCAACAATGTATAATTAATAACTAATCAGCAAAATATCTTATCTCAATTAAGAAAATTCATTAGGAAATTATTGAAAAATATAATTTCCTGCTTTAATAAAATATGATTATTTCAAACGAGAATGAACAGTTAATGTAACAGCAATAAACCTGATACTAGTAGTTCTGTGAAAATTAGGCCTCACGCAGTATTCTCATTCACAAGTACCTGATTAAAACTAGAGACCTTATGGAAATAAAGCAATAGACTGGCTTCTCCACACATCTGTGTAACCACTTGTCAACTGATTTATGATGAATAATTCTATAGTCTGATTTTTACTCTTATATTGGCGTATGAAGGAGGCTCCTTTTTTACTTTCCTTTCCCTATTACAATGAATAAGGAATGTATTGCTTTCCAAAAAAAATTAAGGTACCCTAATTTCAGGTTTTCTATACGTTTCAAGGTCCCCTGAGTCCAAAAACATGATTTTTCCTTCTATATTATCTTTCAAATGCAAAATTTCCAAAAGCCTTGTATATACGTCGACGCGCAATTAAAAAAGGAACATACCTGTCAAATTTCATTAAAATCTATTACCTCGTTTCGCCGTAAATGCGCAACATATAAACATTTCAACATCCAAACATTTTAAACATTAAGAGAAATGCTAAACCGTCGACTTGAATCTTAGACCTCACTTCGCTCGGTCAATCAGTTGAAAAACCTGATGTCAATAAACCTGATGAACAGTTAATATTACATCAATAAACCTGTATCAGCTACCGTCTATAGAAGGCATTGACGAGACAGAGGATCGAAAACGTTTTCCTCCTATCTTTCTTCACTGTCATTATAACGTTGACTTCACTATAGAGACTACTATTATCTGATTTCCCAATATACGTTTCCCAATCGGCAACGTTTGTCTCCTATCTGCCATTAAAACGTGGACCTCACTATATTACCATAGAGAAACGATAGCATAAGTAGATATCCCATGGTAGGCTATAGGGCGTTTATGTCGCAGCTTTTACTGTTATCCCAAGCCGATAGTTCACGTAATTCTTTTCCATATGCAGCTGTGTGACGCTGGTAGTCTCTCAAATTGTGCTGTTCATACACTCTCACCCCAACAAAACAGTAAAAATTGACAATAATCGACAGTAATCGGCTTGAGATAACAGTAAAAGTTGCGACATAAACGCCCTATACCATGGGATATCTACTTACGCTATTGTTTCTCTATGATATCACTAAATATTCCAACTTTGTCCCTGTGCAAACTGCATCACTACTCAAACTGCTGCAAACTTCATCCAGTTACGAAACAAACCCCTTTGATCAGCTAAACTTGCACGGCTGACGACTTTTTCCGGCTGATTTTAATTGTTAATGAAACTTTTTCCGGATCGTGATTGTTCCTAGTGAAAAAAATAACGTCTGTGGAGCTGCCGAGTATCAAAGAAAGAGAGATTTGCCTTTTTGCGGTGACGTCGGTAAGCCAAATCACGTTTTTCAGCAGCCAGAAAATGTCTTGCTTGAAATCGCACGTTGTAAAGCAGCAGAGTTGCTCAGATGTTCGGCCACCTTTCTTAAAACTTGCTTGCCAGCCACCCACTGCAATTTACTTTGCATTACACTTCCAAGAAATCTCGCTTCTTTTGGGGAGTTGAGCTTTTTGTACTGAGTTCACTCACATGTTTGCTTGAAAAAAAGAAGTCAATACTTCTGGCTTAATAGCTACAGGGACTAATGATCCATCTTAAACGGTATCTTTACTCTATGATAGCTATATGACAATTTGCTGTGCTATTGTGTGCAAATATTGCTGTGCTATCCATCTTAAACGGTATCTTTACTCTATGATAGCTATATGACAATTTGCTGTGCTATTGTGTCAAGTATTGTTAAGTTGATGATAGTCTTTTCTTTGATTATAATTAAAAAATTCAGAATTTCCTGTGCCGTTACATTCTCACCCAGCCAAAACAAAAGTCGACAGTAATCTACATGAGTGACAAGAAATCGGCTTGAGATTTAAAACATAAAATACCTATCTTCTTATGCTATGTCTCCTCAATTATAGAACGTCTCTCAAAGAATAATATTGCTACACTCTACATTTGCTTTAGCCGCCATTTTGTGACACCGTTAAGTGGGAGGAGACTGTCTAGCTGGGCCAATGGCAGGCGTTCATGCCCTTGTCCAATAGCAGTACTCGCTTACTAGTATAAATTCTGCTGCTCTTGTATTTAGTTTTAGTTTATCAGAGATTAACAATGGTGTAATAACCGAAACCGGTCTTTCTAACCATCAATAAGCCTGTGGTTTTTGACAATTACTTGGTATTTTTATTCAATATGAATAATTACCACAATATCAACTTCTCAACTACACAAAAACTAATGTTCCTATCCCGTTCATGTATAAGTCAGTTCTTTCCTTCATTTTATTATAGATGATTGGAAGGTCCCGTTCTTGATCAGACTTTTGCGAAGCACGGGTTACCTGCTAGTCAACCATGAATATATGTACATTTCAACAAATCTAGAATTCGTTCGACAACAACAGACCTCCTTGAACTTTTAACTGAATAACAATTATGTCAAACTCACATCTTTACACCGCGGTTGGCATTGTCATTTAGAATATCTTGTAAATATTTGCATGCCCTACTTTACCTACCCAAACAAGGTGAATGGGTGGGCGGAAACATTCGTCTCATGAGTGCATCTAAAAATAGCTCCATATAAACATATTGTCCTGAAGATATATATTTCCATGTTGAATATGTGTCTTAAAATATATGTTAAATCAAGGTCTTCAAACAGATACATCATATTAAATATGTATATGGTAGGTGTGCGATCTGCAATTAGGACCTATTCACTTCATTCGACAGAGTTACGTAAATACTGTAATAAAAATATAGAGACTATCCTATAGTATTAAACGAGCGATTTATGTTTAGATGTTTATTATATCATTCTGTATGTGACCGGATCTCGAAAACGGCTCTAACGATTCTCACGAAATTTGGAACAAAGTAGGTAGATGATATGAAAATTCGATTGCACTAGGTCTCAACCCTGGGATAACTCGCTGAAGGACATTAAAAGGATGAATACCTCCTTGGAAAAACAGCTGGAAATTTTGTCGTCTGTCGATACCGTAATGGAAGTGAGTGAGCGAGTGCATGTGTGGTTTATTCCTCAGCTGATGTCACGAGAATAATAATCCAGCAAGAAAAACTTATTTTTGCTTATTTCTATTTTTTTAAGAGAACATGTTTACTTCAGACAGTCCAAAATAGTAAACTAGATTCTGTTAGTGTACAATAGTACATAGTATTATTAGCAAATATTGTAGCAAAAATAGTACATATCATATATCATTCAAATCGAATTCATAGCATATCTGTTTAAATATTGATGATGTTTTTGTTTTTTGAAGTGTGAATAAATTGTTATTTTGATGAGTGATAGTAGTTTTTTAGTAGATTTTGATTTTAACTCTAGTATAAATTAGAAAAGGGACAGTTTTGGGCATAAGACTGTTGTGCCTCCTCATATAACTGAAAAAATAATTGTACGACTGAAAAAATGGATAAATAAATATAAACTATAAATTCTATTTTTCGTTACATATTTTCTATGCTGTTACACTTCAGAGCGAAGCTCGGTCCCCGATATTATAATATGAATTCTCCATAAATGATACTGTAATACAGCATGTCTTTTGAGAGTCTACTATCAATATAATATCGTATTCCTCTTAAAGCTTTTGTTATCTCTACCACCTTGGAGTCCTTTCAGGAATAGATATTTTGTCATTTCTTTCAGAGTAGTGGTTGGATTGTATATAAGCCACACCCCAGCACCAAAGTTGATGTAATGCTTGATTCCAACTTTTGTGGAAGTTATCAAGTTTGAATAAATTACTGGAGATGTGGTATAGTGAAGAGGCAAAAGTAGGAGGATGATGTAGGAGTAACTATACTTATATCAAGGTTTGCTTGAGTTTCGTTCTCTCTTATATCATTATTATCTCTTTATTATGGTGTTTCTTATTTATAATTTATGATTATAGATGTACTGTAATATAAAAATGATGTTTCTCATAATATATTTCCAAGCATTCAACGAAAGCTTAGCATATTGACAGGGATTATCAATGGATGAAAATATCTTTTCCTCCACCTCCTGTCCAAAGTGCACACTTTACTCCCTGGAACATAATACTAAAGGGTCACTTTTTCGCTCTCGGGAGGAAAAAACAGGATAACTCCCTAAAGCGTAAAAGTAACTCCATTTAAATAACATGGGAAGCATCTCTATTTTGAAGACGTACATTTGAAATAGGATAGAAGGTCTAAGCTCAGATGAGGAAGCATATAGAGTAGGTAGTCATTAAACCAACTAAATTCAATACCTCAACCAGACATTTGATCAATATATGGAATATATATGTTTGTATGCTAAAATTATTACAAATTTTATATCACTATACTAATAAAATGTATGAATTTTTTTATTCCATGTTATTCGAAATACCAGCCAACAAATATTCCTCATTAACTAATCAAATTTGAAACGAGAACTTCATCATAGCTGTACAGTAGTTGTGGCGGTCATTGTTGTTACAACTTTTGCCGACAATAGCGCATAGCGCTGTCGGCGGACAACTGTGATTACAAGCCAGCTGTTTCTGTCCACTTCTTAGATTATAATTATTGTAACACATTGTTTGGTCACGTACGTTTTTAAAAATTATTTTATTTGCAGTTTTTATAAAAATGTAGGTGGAGGAAAAATGTTGTGTATATCACGAGTGAAAAACGTTTTTTCTCCCTGAGGAAAATTCTTGTCCTTGGCTTCGCCTTGGGCTCAAACTTTTCCCTCAGGGAGAAAAAACATTACTTTTCACTCTAGATATACAAATAACTATTACTGTATAAAAACTGTCTTATTATCAAGTGTAAGACATAATAAGATTCCTTCATGCTTGGACTGTACAAAGTTTTATCATAGAGGGAAGAAAGTATAAGAATATCCCATGGTATAGGGCGCTAATGTTCCAAATTCTACTCAAGCTGATAGTCCTAGTAGTTTTTTTCCGTGAAGCTATGTGATGCTGGTAGCCTCTCATACTGTGTCATTCTTAAGGTGCGTACAGATATACGCGCCGCGAACATGAGCAATTCACTTTTAATCAGCTGATGCCAAGCTGTATCTTACCGTTTCTGTAAAAATACAGATATAATCAGCTGATTAAAAGTGAATTGCTCATGCTCGCGGCGCGTATATCTGTACGCACCTTTAAGGTGAGTAATTCACTTTTAATCAGCTGACTATAACTGTATTTTTACAGAAACGGTTAGATATTGATTGATTGAGTACTTTATTTATGTAGATTACAATATATACTGGCTTATACACTTATATACAATAGCTTACAATACAGCAAAATTATAGATGAATTTACATAATATAGACTAAGAAAATAATTATTGAACTGTATATGATATGAAAAAGTAATTTGTAATATAATAACTATAGATAATTATATTACACTTAATTATATTACTAGATACAGATATAAAAAGCTTGGCATCAGCTGATTAAAAGTGAAATGCTCATGTTCGCGCCTTTACACTCTCGCCTGGACAAATAGTAATAATAGACCGTAGTCTATGACTTAGCTAAGAATTATCTTATATACGTACAGGATAGGAAATTTACATCATCATGTCTGAACTACTTCCATACAGAGTCTAAATTTTGCATATAGATTCTCAATTTACCGAGGATGATTAAAAGCCCATTTGAAATTCCTCAAGATTTCAGTGGGTCAAGTTTTCAGTTTGTCCAGTTTTAAATAAGATCCTTGCGGAGCACGGGCTACCTGCTAGTCCTCAATAATTGAATCGACCTATCGTTGGAAGTAAGTAAAGGAATCAATAAAAAGGCTGTCATCACAGAAGAAAATAATGTAGGGCCCTACAATTCCACCTATATGAATAGGTGTAAAATATTCAAAGAATAAATAAAGAAGAGAAATAGAAGAGTATATTATGAAGAAAAACAGACTTTTCAGTTCTTTGGGTGTGTTTCTCTTTCAAAAAGAAAAAATCAATACTCGGAAGTGATTTACACCCACAACACGCAAGCCAAATTTTATCTTTTCAAACATTTTGTGAAGTTTCTACCGTTCTCCTTTTTCTTTAACATTTAACCTTGAAATATTTCTCACAATAGTGGTCGTTTGAGCGACTCCTGCTGTATCTATATTCTTCTTTTCTCACCTTAGTCTCCTTCTTCTTCTCTTTCCTTTTTCGTTCTTCTTTTTATTTAATCACCCTCGTTTTTTTCTAAATTCTCCATTTCTAAATTTTTCTTCTTCTTCCCTTTCCTCTTCTTGTCCTTCTTTTATTTTATCACCCTCTTATTTTTTTCTAGATTCTCCTTCTTCTAACCTTCGTTTTCTTCTCTCTTTTCCTCTTTTTATCCTTATTCTTATTTAATCGACCACTTTTCTCTCAAGATTCTCCTTTTCTAATTTTCCTTCATCTTTCCTCCCCTCTTCTTCTCCTTATTTAATTTGATCGCCCTCTGATATCTTTCACATTGATGATCAACACGAGTTTTGGATTTGGCTCTCCTACGTTTCAAGAAACTCCGTTTCCATTGTTGTATTTTTATCGCGCGCTCCAGCAACACGAAGGGCGCACCAATTAGACTGGCAACAAATAATAGAATAATGAACGAGGAAAGGGCAGAACACGCTCCAGTTGTCACAAAAAACGAGAAAAACGCGTGAAAATTGTGTCTAAGAGTGTGACAAGAGATGTGGAAAACCGTTGTCTGTAAATAGTACACTCGGGAAAGTGACGTGATCAATTATAATATGAAGCCCGTAAATTGGAAGAGCATTGGAATTTTTTCTGCCTACAGACTTTTCTTTGGGAAAACATGATCAACAATTGAAGGCTTTTCCAATATTTTCACAAGTATTGTGGAAGAAGTAAACTACGATTGTAACTGCGTCGTAGTACCGTGTGTTATTTTGGCGTAGAAAATTTGACTTCAACTTGCAAAAAAACATGACCTATTCTTTTGGACATGCTATTATCCAAATAACAGTTTGGGAATAGAATAGTTCTGGGTCAAACCTTTTGTTTTTTTTTCAACAAAACACTTTCTTTTTAATTATCAAAATCTGGGAATGGAATAGTTCTGGGCCAAGCCTTTTGTTTTTTTTAATGGAATTTTGGAGAATTTGAAATAGTCCTATATCCATCCTCGGTAAATTAGGAATCAATATGCAAAAATCCATGTTAATCAGTTGAGTAGTTCAGACGTGACGATGAATTTCCTATCATGTACGTCTAAATCTCCCCAACTAATCTCAAACTCTAAGTAACAATCATTTCACTCTCAAAGAACTCTTTAACGGATTTATCACACAAGTCAATTCAATAACCTCGTATTGAATTTCTTTGCTGTCTCTAATATTACGTCTGTAGGCAATTCATTGAACATTTTTATAGCAAATATATGATAATTTTTGGCTTTTCTGGATAACCTCTGATAGGGAATACCAAACCTATAGTGTGGTTCACGTTATAATGGCAGTGGAAAAAGATAGGAGAAAAACATTGTCGAATCTCAGTCTTGTCAAAGCCTTCTATAGACGGTAGCAGATACAGGTTTATCAATGTAATATTAACTGTTCATTCTCGTTTAAAATAATCAATTATATTAAGCAATAAATGATATGTTTTAATAATTTTATAATGGATTTACACAATCAAGATGGAATATTTTGTTAATTAATTATTAATTCTAGATTGTTAAAAGATGATCTAGCAATAGAGCAGAGCGAGAAAGATATAGCGCTATGCGCTTTGTTGAATGAAATACAAGGATAGCAATACCATTGCTAATCAAACACTGCCATTATAACGTGGACCTCACTATATGAGAATTCATTGTGATATGGCTATAAGTTTGATGTCCTAATTTAAAATTGGATGAGTTTTTTTCAACACCCATGTAATTATCCGTCACCCTGAAGCATCAATACCAACAGACCCGATCAAAATATGCACCATGTTTACGCAATTGAACAGACCTTGCCACTTAATCCATCGTGTGACGTCATTCCCAAGCTATTCCATTTATTTTGAATGTTGCCATTCATCAATTATATCAGATGTCTGGCCTAAACAAACAGAATCCTCCTCTCCGTTGTGTACTTCCAGGTAGGCGGCTTTCAATACATCCCCCACCCTCTATACCTATGTTTGTCATTCGATTCAATGCATTTCCCAACCCTCTATACCTATACATCCCACCTTCAAGCCACCATACCTATCTATTTCGTTCAATTCAATGCATACCTACACCCCATATATCTATGTTTCTTCAACGATGTATAGAACACTCGTTCAATATTATATATTTATGTTCCAGCTTCAACTATGTATAAAACACTCATAGATAGATATACCTCTGTCTTCTACACAATTGAGGCTGCTATTTCTGTCTCTGGAACCGAATTGAAACTAGAGTAAATTGAGTCCTCCTATTCAAACTGAAATATCCTCGGATAAATGGCGCGCTTTCTGTTGATTCATAATCAAAAGCTAATCATAGCGAATTATTTGGAAGTCATTAGCTGGGTATTTGGGGAAATTGTATGATTTGAGATCTAAATATGGGATTTGGGAGGTGATTATTGTTTTTGATTGGTTTGTGTGTTTGGTAATACCATAGAAATAAGATAGAATGAGTGTATTGTTTATCCTGGTACCTATATTCAGTGTTTAGTGTTTAGAGTTTAATGTTGAGAAGATTGTGTTTCTTCCATGGTTCCAGATTTTTTAGATAGCTTGATATTATATCGCTACAAGTGATAATTGAGTGGAATATTTCCAATTGATTCATTTATTTAAGCCATCTAAATTCTAAATTTATAGTTTCTATGTTTATTTTGGACTAAAATTGTACAAGTGAAATACTAACCTTATCTTGACTATGTCATCTATATATATAAAAGCGAAATGGCACTCACTGACTGACTGACTGACTGACTGACTCACTCACTCACTCGCAGAACTAAAAATCTACCGGACCAAAAACGTTCAAATTTGGTAGGTAGTCTATGTTCAGTTGGCCCTTTAGAGGCGCACTAAGGAATCTTTTGGCAATATTTTAACTCTAAGGGTGGTTTTTAAGGGTTTAAAGTTCGTCTTTCAGCATGTATATTCTTCTTATTCTCTTAATTATAATTGAAAAATGTCCATACCATATGTTAATATAGAACTATAATCTAGAGAGAGTAACTCTTCGAAACAATTGTTAACTGGTAACTAAATTAATAATTTTGTCAGGTTGGCATTAAGTTGAGTTGACTTTGTTAGGTTGGCACCAAGTTGAAGATTGGAATGCATTTATCGCGAAAAAATCGATTGGGCACTGCTATTCCTGGGAATATTATATTACAAGCCGTCAGGCTCGCTTCGCTAGCCATATCCGTTTAGCCAGACGTTTAGTCTGGACCCCCGACTGGATCGTCCTAACATATGATAGAAATGCTCAAATGAAAAATGCAGGCGAGCGAAGTGAGCCTGCTGATCTCATTCTCGGACGATACAGTCGGGGGTCCAGACGGATATGGCTAGACGGATATGGTGAGCGAAGCGAGCCTGACGGCTAGTCACCTATAAATTCGGAAGAAAAATAGCACAAGAACTACCTTATTATTTTATCTACTAATGTAGTGTAATTCGTATAATGAGAAATGAAATAAATAAAAAATATCTTATCCAATATTATACGTCTATGATGATGAAGGAATATACAGTTTTTTTTGTTACATCCACATTTATTAAACTTTTGCACAGCTTCAGCTGTGCGATCTTCAAATGTGATCTGACAAAAATGAGTGTTTTTTCAATTATGAAGAAATTCCACAATATCAATTCTCATTCAACAAATTTCAAGAAGAGGATTAGTTCCATTCTTTGTGGAACTCAATTTTACATCTAATAAATGTGAATCATTATTCGATATCAATTTAGTAGGTGAAGTATTGAGTATTCGAGTTGCTAAAGTATATATTTCAACGAACTTCACTAGCAATATTATATACTTTCAACAACTCTCAATAAAATTCCAAAAACGTTCAAATTGACAGGTTGATTTCAAGCAGTGAATAAACCTGAATCGCGTAGAAATGAAGATAATAGATGATGGATGAGAAATATTTAAATTATGATTCCATATTCGGATTCTCATTTTTTAATAATCTGAGACTACAATCACTGTATTACTCAACTATATTAATTTCCTACCACTTATGAATAGGATCATTCAATGAACATCAATCTACATTTTTGTGTAGTTGAGAAGTTGATATTGTGGTAGTTCATATTGAATGAAAAAGACTAAGAAATAATTGTCAAAAAACCACTGATTTATTGATAATTAAACTCTGACAGTTTATCAGAGATTGACAATGGTGTAATAACCGAAACCGGTGTTTCTAATTATCAATAAATCAGTGGTTTTTTGACAATTTCTTAGTCTTTTTCATCCAATATCAATCTACATATTTATTGCAGATCTTGCCATTTTTCATAGGTTTTATAGGTTAAAATCGGACGATAAGTTTGAGTGCCAGGCTCGTGGAATGAAATGTAGTGAGATGAACTCATGAATTTGTTCCATTATGTTTTAAAGGCACAAAATGTTGTTCCATGAAACATTATGTGTGGAATGTGCTGAAATGAACTGATGAATATTGTTTCATAAAGTTTGAAAGGAACCAAGTATTGTTCATTGAATTTTAAATCACTTTCCAAGATAGACAAGATAACATCATTGAGAAAAGATAGCATAAGAAGATATCCCATGATATAGGTCGGTCATGATCCAAATTTGAAGCCGATTTTTGTTAACTCAAGCCGATTACTGTCGACTTCTGTCTATTATTACTGCTTCGTTGGGGTGAGAGTGTAAGATCGGCACAGTATGAGAGACTACCAGCGTCACATAGCTTCACCAAGAACAACTACTAGGATAAATAAAGATATGAATCTCAGAACACTTTTAAATTATTTTGGACATTACTGTCAGAAACATGTTGTGACAAAATAATTTGAAAATGTACTGAGATTTATATTTTTATTCCTATTAAAAGTAGCCCTAAAGAAAAAAGACAACTACTAGGACTATCGGCTCGATTTAACAGTGGAAATTGCAACACAAACGCCCTGGGATATCTTTTTAATATGCTATATTTCCTCCATGATAACATTATCTGTTTCAAATCAACAATAATCCTGATTGTCTATACTCTCCTCACTTGGGCATGTTGACTCGCCAAAAAAAAACTGCAAATCAATCTGATCCACACTCTGCTCCAGTTTTCCATCAGCAATCGAACGGGAAAAACGCAGGTGATGACAATAATTGAAAACTCATACACACTTTTCCACCGCTGTGTCAAACGTGCTCCATAGACAAAACATCACGAGGCTGTCATAATTGGCAGCTGTTGTGGGGAGGTACGTAGAGTGAGAGAAAGATGTGGTGGGAGACGGAGAAGGGTTGAACAGGAAAAGTGTGATGTGATTTAATACTTTCACAGAGCTGCGCTGACACGAAGTTTCCCGTGACGTTGTAGAAGGGAAAACTGTAGGGTATGAGGGAGGAAAGCTTCGGAAAACTTTTCACGTGATAGTGAATACATCACGTGCTAGGGGTGGGTTGTGCGCATGCGCCGAAAGCAACAGAGACTTTATAAGGGGGTGAATTGTCACGCTGAGTTCAGTCTACCCGCAAGTGACCGAGAGTGTTGTTTGTACCACGTTGTCAACTGAATTTCACGAGAGTAGTTGAGTTTTACACTACGTTGTCCGAGATTCGAAAAACTAATATTTCACTAAAGTTGAGAAGTGGTTGAGTTTTACACTACGTTTTCCGAGATTCGCAAACCAGTATTTCATTCACCAAAGCAGTAGTTCAGTTTTACGTTCTACACTACCTAATTTCCACAAGAGTTGAGAACTATAGTGGTGTTTCACATCGAGTTATCTGAGCTTCAAAAAAGTTGAGATCAAGTTGTTGTGGTTCACACTAAACGCTGCCAGTTTTGAGGAACTTTGAGAAGGATTTGTTGTGTGTGCACTACTTCTAAATTTTAGACCTGTAATATTTTTTTTAATTTCTGCAAGGAAACAACTACACATCATCTGTGTTTCACAAGAGTTTGGGACGAGAATAGAAGTTAATAATTCTGAGTGTGGCTTCAAAATCTGAGACCCAAAGATGAACAACAACATCAACAACAGCAGCTACTCCCCACCCATGCTGCTAGTCTCTGTGACGTCACCAAGTCGAGGATCCTCTCCGACCCGAGGAGATCTCCGTGGCATCCATCTGTTCCGCGCCATCTCGAGGAAGATCTCGCGAGGCCACCGCTCCCGTCACTGCGACAACCACTCGGCCTACGAGAGCTACTCGTCCACCGACTCGGAGCATTCTTCCGGATCTGAGACGTCCGGATCCGGATCGGGACACAACAGTCCGGACAGCATGCGGTCCGAGTCGTCAGCGTCTGCGATCCGGAGAGTGTTCCAGTCGTTGAGCATCGGAAACGCCAACGAACGCCGGAACAGCGACGGAAACTGTCATAAGAAATCGTCCTCTAATTCTACGCCGAAGCGGATACTTAGGCAACCGGTGACTTATGATTATAAGAGGGGTATCTCCGGGCTACCTACCATCAGAGTGCCCAGGAATAGCAACTGTTGTACGCATCTTTCACCTGCACGTTAAGAATACCAATAAGAAACTGATCTGAACTGTGTGATGAATATAGTTAAAACTAAAGTGATATCGAGATAATTTGAGCTGTACTATGATTGACAGTCAAAACTTCAATGTGAACTGAATAATTTGCGAGAATGTGAACACTGTGTGATGAATAGCTGAAACTAGAGTAATATTGAGAGAATTTGAACTGTATAATGAATAATCGAAACTTGTATGTACCGTACTCCAATCGAACGATCTGAATAAAAGACAATCTGCTCATCAAAAACTGTGTCAACTTGGTCCCACATCGGAAGAAATTTACATTCTACAAACGAAAATTGTGATGAACGTCTCAAATTGGAGGAACTTGGTTGATGGAAATGTTATACAGACTTTCAATATCATGATCAAGGAATTTACGTATTTAAAATGTGTACCGAAGAAATGTGAAAAGTTTAGTTCAATTTCATTACTCGCCAAATTTACTGAGTTATACAATAAGAATATTGAACAGATAGGAGCTATTTAACAGGGACTATCATAACCTCCTTAAAGCTTTTTGGCATGAATGTAATTCAGGTAAAAACATGATGATATATGATATAGTATTATAATATTTTGACTCTTCAATCTCACTAACCAAACACATAGAGATCATACTGTAGTATACTATCAGTCATAATATAGTTCTATTGAGATAGTAGGAAATTTAGAGCATGGAAGCTTTCAATACTCCTAGTAACTTCTCGTGAGCCTAGAGTTTTTCTAAACTATTCTCAAAATTTTAAATAATATTGAATTTTATTCAGCTCATAAAAAACTTACTACAAAACATAAATAAATTAACTGACATAGATTCAATTACATTCATATATATTGTAGAAAGATATTAGAAAATATAGTTTGTATATAATTATAAAAAATGACTTGAATTGAATAGATTCTTATATAAATCTTAATTAAATTAATTAAGGGATAGCCGCAATGATTCACGAGTAGCCTATAAATTCTATAATTGGAAAGATTATAAGATTCTGTAATCTTATTAGAGAAGCATTAATATATCTTGCTTGATTTCCATTGCCTTATAGCTGTAGTTCTATTAAAATTCGACTCTTCCTAATGAATAATTTGATGTAAATAGTGGGAACTATTCAAATAAATATTTTTCCCAAATTCGTTAATCATAATATTACAGTTTGTCAATTCATCAATTCTACAATTTCCAGTATTCATAAATCTGTGATTTCATTAACAATTATGACTTGACAAGATACTCGTTGAACTAGAGTGCATAATTTAAATTTTTCTCCATAACTAGTTTGAGGGAAAATAATATTTATTTGATCACATAACTGGAAAATCATTGATTTATAATAAATATGATAGATCCAATTAGACTTCAAACTCTTCTATTTAAAGGATATTTAACCGATGTATTTAATCAGATAATTAGGAAAAGGTTGATTAATCATTTTTGATTTGTGACTTGATTGAATTTCTTGTGGTAGGAAAAGCCCAGTAAAAGGGGAGGAAAGTAATATTCTAAATTAGTAATATAGAATTCAAAAATACCAAGGTGCCTCAATAGTTATGTAATTTACTGTATGACTAATAATCAATAGCTAATTGTAGTTTGTAAGAGTTGACTGTTTACTAAATTAGATATCAAGTATGGCTGTATATATGAACTTAATTACTTAATTTTGATACAATTTATAACGCCAAAACATATAACTTAATATATATGCTCGTACATAGCTTACTCTGATACTGTATTAGTTATGTACAAAATATTGTGAAATATAGAGACTGTAGGTGTTCAATTTGTAGAAACATGTTATGTATAGTTTACAATCAATTTCATTCATAGAGTTTTTATATGAATTGTTATTTGATTATATTTTAAAAACTCACGAGAATAAATTAATAATATTGTTTGTGAAATCTTGTTTTATCATTTTATCTGTACCACCACCACAACCTTGAAGAAAAATTCATTTTCATTGAGAAATTTTCAATTGGGTACAAAATCACATGAATTATACGGAAAATCCACTAAGTGCCGTTTGCACTAAAGCCGGTTAAATTTTAATCGTGATTAATCCCACGTGAACCAATCAGAAAAGCCGTCTTATCAAAAAGGCCTTCTCTGATTGGTTATCGTGATAAAATTTAACCGGCTTTTGTACAACCGGGCCTTAGTCCATAAAAGTAAATTTTTCATGAAATCAATTCCTAATTTCTAACATCAATCATATAGTGATTTTTCACAAAAAATTTTATACTGCAAGAAGTTAAATATTCTTCATTTGTTTGATGATTTATAATTCAACATTCATAGTTTATAGAATTGATTAAAAACTGATAAAAATCAATGTTTGGAAAAATTGGAAATTGGACATTTTCCTTGTACGCCCACGTCCCCACGATATTGACGGAGTCTCAAATTGGATTTGAGTAAGCTACAAACTAGTTGTATCACAATATTGTGGTACAAGAATAACACTGGAAAGACACTGAAATGTTGTCTACAAATAGGCTATCACGAATTTAGTGATAAATTCGTAAAATTCCTAAACAACATTCTAGTGTTCCATTATGGATAAATAATATCACTACATTTCTTCAACAACAGTATCTGTAGTTTTACCATGATTGATTTGGTAGTACTAAATTAATCAAAAACTGAATTTTTAACTACTCCTATAACTTGTAATAAGCAGTAGTTGACAATATCTTATTTGTTCTATTCATGAATATGGTTGAGTAATTGTAAAGAAGTAGCCTAATTACATTTATAAAATACAATTTTAGTACCCTTTGAAATCGATAAGATGATAAATTAAGAATACAAATTATAACAACAAGTTTCAAAATATTTGAAATATTTGATAGTTTAATAAAACTGTATTAATAATAACGTTCATTTGAAATTCATTTTTATAACCTGAGGATGATGTAAACACTGAAACTATCTCTTATAATTTGTATTC
Organism: Nilaparvata lugens; assembly: GCF_014356525.2. Lineage (NCBI taxonomy): Eukaryota > Metazoa > Arthropoda > Insecta > Hemiptera > Delphacidae > Nilaparvata > Nilaparvata lugens. The sequence continues at coordinate 6,315,123 of NC_052508.1, forward strand.
CTTATCTATTTCTTTATTAATTTCAGAGGGTACTATAATTAATTGAATAGTTGTATTATGACACAATGAAACACTAGAAATTTGTATAGAGATATTACGAATTTAGTGATTTATTCCAGTTCTCCATTGCCCTATTTATAAATATTACTACATCTGAGTAACAACAGTACCTGAAGTTTTATCATGATTGATTTGATAGTCTCAATAATGAATTAAACAAAAACTGAATTGTCAACTACTATTATTTGTAATAACCAGTAGTAGTTGAGAATATCTTATTTGTTGTATTCATAAATATATTGAATAAATAAACTGAAAGGAAGACTGAAGGAAAGTAATGAAGAATACATCAATCAGGCTTCAGCAATCCATTTATTCAATCTATAATGGAAATGGCAAAGCAAAAATCTATGCGAAGCTACATGCTCTATGAAGATGGAATCAACTATATGTGAATTCTAAAATTTTTCATTCAGCTATAATTTGACTACAGTTTCAATAATTTTTCATCAATTAGAAGGTCAATGACTGGAAGGAGGATGCAACCACACCTGTAAAATTGAAAATAATAGAATTAAGTTAATAAATAGATGAAGTTAATGAATAAATAATATTACAGAACTACAGAATAACTTAGTGAAATAAGTATTATTTATAAGTATAGTAATAATATGAATAAAAATAAGAATCTCAGTACCCTATTTTTTAGTATTTTATCACAACATGTTTCAACATTCATGCCATTTTCAAGTGATATTGAAAATCTCCATTTTGAAAAATATATAAAAAATTTATATCACTTGGAAATGGCATGAATGTTGTAACATGTTTTTTAAAAAACATATAAGAGAGTGAAATCACTTGAAAAAGGCATCAATGTTGAAACATGTTGTGATAGAATAATTATTCAAAAAGGGTACTGAGATTTTTATTTTTATTCATATTACAAGTAGCCCCATACAGAAAAGAGACAATAGTAATAATACTACAGATTTTATATAGATTAAATGGTAAGTTAAATTAAAGAAATGTCCTAAAGATAACTATTGATGATAAATAATTATTAAATAACTATGAATAATATTGCTTATACAGAACTACAGTACAGAGTTTGAAATAATGAATATTATTATGAAACTATAGTGTAGTAAGGTACGGCTTTTAGGATAGGCCTACCTCTCAAATCTGATGGACCATTTAACTTATAGATAGTAGACTATAAATTACTATTATGAGATATAACTATATGTTATTTATAAAACATAAATTTAATGGTCAGTTAAATAATTGAAGAAGTGTCATGAAGATGATAATTATCAATAATAGATTAAATCAAATATTTGACCGAGCGAAGTGAGGTCTAAGATTCAAGTCGACGGTTTGGCATTTCTCTTAATGTTTAAATGTTTATAAATGTTTATATGTTGCGCATTTACGGCGAAACGCGGTAATAGATTTTCATGAAATTTGACAGGTATTATGTTCCTTTTTAAATTGCGCGTCGACGTATACACAAGGTTTTTTGAAATTTTTACATCTCAAGGATAATATAAAAGGAAAAAGAGCCTCCTTCATACGCCAATATTAGAGTAAAAATCAGACTAGAGAATTATTCACCATAAATCAGCTGACAAGTGATTACACAGATGTGTGGAGAAGCCAGTCTATTACTGTATTTGTATGAGGTCTATAGTTTCAATCAGGTACTTGTGGATGAGAATACTTCGTGAGGTCTACTGTTCACAGAACTACTAGTATCATTGATTTTACATAAATTTGGTAAGCACTGGGAATTTTATGTTCTGAGTAGGTCTATTTGAAGTTAATTTCTCATTATATTCTTGCAGTACAAAGATTTTTTAAATTTTTATAATTTTTTATGTTCAATTGGACATATAGATTAGGTTTTTGAAACACAATAGAATATAATATATCGAGTACCCTTTTATTTCATCAGTGTTGTGATAATATAAGATGGAACTTGATATAAATTTTATTGTGGATATATTGTTATATATTTATTTGTACAAAAACAAGTGAGTTACAAAGATATACAATTTATATATCAAAATTACATATTAGTTGATAAAATATAGAAGGGTACCGTACTTGATTTATATTCTTTGTGTTTCAATGCATTCAGTAGCACTGGAAATAAGAGTGAGATCATGTTTACTTATTACCGGTATAAATAATCTAAAGCTCGCATTTTGAATTAAACTTTGGATTTTTGGTGAATTTCTTAATTTGTGGTAAAGTATTGTCACTTTTGTGGAAAAAACGTTACACTCGAGGAAATACCTCTTTCTTTACGAGAAACCATGTAATAAATTCATATAAATTAAATAGAATAAATGTTTATTTCATCGATACACTTTCAAAATACAATATTCATACTCCCAATTGGATGATAATAGAATGTACTTCATCAATTAAATAATAATACTCTAAAATAATAAAAATTCAACTATCTATGACGAACTGCTAGTTGATAATTCGACTATTTTTGACGACACTACAGTCTAGATTCTGAATAATAGTTGAATTTATAAGTTATAAGTTATAATTTATAATTTGAATTAATCTGAATAATGATTAAAAACAAGTCTATTCGAAAATTAGACTGTAGTGTCGTCAAAAAAGAATCAAATAATAATAGTAAAGTATAATTAAAATGGTAATGGTACAGAGTGTTTAAAAAAAAACTTTATCAGTTAAGTTTAGTAGAAACTAGAATGAATCACAAATTGATTTAATGAAAGATTTTTGGTGAGAATAATAAAGAACTGAAAATTTTGTGAAGTGAACAACTACAAGACTCAACCTATTTCGGACTATACGGTATCTGAGAAAAAGTAAGATGTGCCACTATTGCAGAACGAAATACAGACACAGTCTAAACACAAGAAGCCTGTAATAATGGTTAAACTGAGAAGAAGTGAGATGTGCCACTATTGCAGAACTGACATCAACATTTTGCAGCAGAGTATTATGGGTGCATGGAAAGTTGGCAAGAAGAGCCAGTATTACACTACACACTCTGTTGAAGATTTGTACTATTAGCAGAGAAAACTCCTATAATATAATTATATTGTAATATTCTGTGCTATTAGGTGGATGGCACATCTGCTCCCTAGCGGAGACTATTGACACTAACAAAATGCCAGTATTACACAGCCGTAGAGCATCAAAATACAAGCTTTTGGTACAAAAATCTCAATTTTCAATTTTTTGAAGATGAAATTACATTACGTGAGCGATATGTAACCATAATTATATAAATTTGGGAGAGGAATAGCACAAGGTTACCTTATTTTTTCTCTACATATCATTTTGATTATGTACTTACTGTATGAATCAATAAAGGATGAAGAATTGCAAATGAAGTTTATAGATGAATGAATTACAAATAAATTTGATTAATGAATGAACTACACATGAATTTAATGAATAAATGAATAGAACGTACCACCAGCAGCTCCGGCTCCACTCTCTTGTCCAATCTTCCTGGTCAAGTCAGGCTTATCATCATCTCCCTTGGGGTAGGAATACACAATGTACTTGGACGACTTAACACCGGACTTGGAAACCACATTGGCAGTAGTCTTCAGCTTATAGTAGGGAGTGTTCTGTCATAAAAACACAAATTAAAAAGTTTTTAAAAATGAAGGGTACTACACGATTTTTATATTGTTCTTATTAAACACAAATTAATATCAATCAAATATGATATCTCACTATCATCATCATCATCACCATATCCTTCGCACTATAGTGAGGTCCACGTTATAATGGCAGTGGAGAAAGATAGGAGAACAACGTTGCCGATCCTCTGTCTTGTCAAAGCCTTCTATAGACGCTAGCTGATACAGATTTATTGATGTAATATCAACTGTTCATTCTCGTTTAAAATAATCAATTATATTTTATTAAACAAGAAATTATATTTTTCAATGATTCCATAATTAAGATGGAATATCTTGTTAATTAACTATTAATTCTACATTGTTGATAGACGATCTGGCAACAGAGCAAAGCGAGAAAGAAATAGCGCTATCTGCTTTGTTGAATGATAGACAAGGATAGCAATACCATTGCTAATCAAACACTGCCATTATAACGTGGACTTGACTATGGGTGAGTAGGCTAATCGTATACTGTTGCAAATATTAACGAATTTATATTCTAATTAAGAATTAAAATGGAATTCTAATAATTATAGAGTAGAATATTGATTGTCATTAATGTAGAAAACAAGAGAAGGCATGGACACATATTGAGTTTTGGGAATATTCAAATGAACAAGTTTTGAATTGACCCAATAACAATCACTAGCTTACCATCATTTGTATTGAAATGCTTGAAGGAATCAGTTTCAATTATTAGGCCTACCCATATTCACTACCGTAGCTTATCGTGTATTAAAAGTCTTGGAGGAATCAACATAATTTCAGCTCGATTTTTTTCTTACTAGATATGAAATATTATTCCAAATCAATACATCATATTGATTTCTCATTAGGCTACAAAGTTATAATATTCAATTTGTTGATATTAAGTTGGAATATTGAGTTTGTTTTTTGCTTCTGCAAAATTATCTCTTTAGTATGTGAATATTTTCTATTTTAGTGTTAATAATGTGAAATATTTATTCTTGTTTGGTTTTAAAGCATCCAAATTGTAGGACAAACTATGCTAGTTGATAATTCCTTTTTGAACTATTTTTGTCGACACTACAGTCTAGTTTCTGGATAATAGCTATTAAAAACTAGTCTATTCAAAAATTAGATTGTAGTATCGTTAAAAACGAATCAAATAATAATAATAAAGTAATAAAAATTTTAATAGAAAGTACAGAGTGTTTCAAAAATGACTTTACAACTTTAGTACAATCTACTCAGAAGAATTAATCACAAATTGATTTAATGAATGATTTTTTGTAAAAATAATTAAGGACTGAAAATTTTGTGAAGTGAACAGCTACAAGACTTAACCTATTTCGGACTATGTGTCACCTTATCAAAATTTGAGAGAGGAATAGCACAAGGTTACCTTATTTTTTCTCTCCCTATCATTTTGATGATGTACTTATTGAATGAATCAATTGAAATGCAACAAAGTTCAAATTCCGTCTTGATTTTCAAGTCATTCCTTCATCAGTCAATCAATGATTCATCAGGCCACTATTAAGGCTTCAGAACTATTGGAGCTCAATCCAATCTGACCATTATCAAGTCATCAAATTCTCATCTAGAATGATGTCTACCCTGTTGTCAATATTTGCAGTACCGTAGCCGAAAACTTCGGGCTGATTTACAGCATTTAATTTGGATTTTCGTTCAACAATGATCATTATCAAGTCATTTGTCGGGCTTTTCATAAGTGATTTGATTTGATTGGTATGGATATAGTGAGGTCCACGTTATAATGGCAGTATTTAAATTGGTATTGCCATCCTTGTCTATCATTCGACACAGCAGATAACGCTATCCTTTTCTAGCTCCACAACATTGCCAGGTGTTTTATTCTATGTCTTGAGTTTATTGTTAAAATCAAGGAACCTAGAGAACATTTTAGATATTAATGAATACATTAATGTATTTTAGATACATTGGGTACAAGATAAAGCCCGCTCGGCTCTCAATGCATCTAATAGAGTTGGGAAGTTTATTCCATTCACGACAAGCACTGCCAAGGAACGATTTAGAATAGATAGTTCGGTGATTAGGTATCCTAAGAGTATTAGCACCATTTCATTACTATGATATTGTAATGCAAATAAATGAATAAATTTCTAGTATGGGAAGCATCTATCCTCCTACCATCGGAAACAAATTTAAAATCATTTTTGGAATAATTAGGATTGCCATATTTCAAAGTACCTATCTCTAACAAGTTTGATTATTCTGAAACGTCTCTGATCGGGAAGCTTCAGGGTAGAACTAGCAATGTGTGCTGGGGTGATATGTTCATGGTTTTTCATGATTTTTTTGAAACTATTTCTTAATGTGCTGTTAATATGAAATATTGAAAATGATCAGAAATTAATTTCAAAACTTACGTCAGCTCCAGTGCAAATTTCAGTAGAGTAGACATTCTCCAATTTGGCAACGTCGCCAATGTTTATGTCAACTGATGGATAGCAGGAGTCCTCGAAGTTCTTTTCCAAAGGTTTGCAGCTTGCTCTAGAATTTTCAAAATTGAATCACTCATATTTTTCAACGGAAACACTTTATGGTTATAAAATTCATGGTAATCGAATTTGAAATTACTATTATAAAGTAGTTAGTATAAAACTCATTGACCGCTATGTGATTGGTTCGTATGACAAGAGTACTCTTTTTCATTTTTCTATATTTCTCCAAGATTCCAGATTCCCGATTTTTCTATTTCAAATATGGCATAAGATGAATAATTGGGATTTGTGTGTCAGATCTGAATTGACCCCTTAGATTTTGATACTAGATAGGGGTTGAGGAGTTTTTGGGTTAATGAAATTGTTCACCGTACTATTCAGGGTATTTTTTCTAATCATACAAACATGAATCGACTAGTTCATATATTTGAATACTAGTTAGGTGTTGAGGAGGGCTTTTGATAGCATTGGTACCTACCCATTCAGGTTATTTCTCTTTATTATACAAATTGAGTACCTTATAGGTTCTAATTCATTTATTTATTCATAGACAACAGACACAATTCAGGTGTAATGAAATTTTACAATAGATAATGGAGTAGCCTATGAAGTTTCTATGCTTATTATGAACTAAAATTGTAGGCTACGAGTGAAATTGTGTAAGATGCGTTTACACCAAAATTAATAACAAAATATTATCAACTTAATCCTTATAGATTCTATTAGATTGAACATATCTTATCCTACACATGATGAACATATGTGTTTGTCAAGTTCCGTTCAATCTAATAGAATCTATAAAGATTAAGTTATATTAACATTTTGTTAATAACTTTGGTGTAAACCCAGCTTAACATTATCTTGGACTGTGTTATCTATAAATAAATCCTATTTTAATAGCTATGTAGGTTGTAAGTTGCACATATGTTCCTCGCGAGGTTATTCTTTGAGCTAATTTCATTAATACAAATATGATTCTACTCTGAGATAGACAATAAATTGACTTGGAATCCATATAAATTGTAATGTGATAAAATCAAAAGATGATGATGTTAAATTCTGCAATATCTCTACAGGTTCAAACATATTGGTAAAGCCAAGTTGAAAATATTAAATTTACAAAAGATATAGTTTCAAATGGAAAGCTATTTATCGGACAAAAAGCAACACAAAATAACATATTTTACAAGACATGATAATGATTGTAGCTTGAATGTTTTTAGGAATGAGAGCACATTTAAAATGAGTCGTGATGATCTGAGAATGAGTTTGATCTTAAACTGATTGAAATAAGAAACCAAAACCCATGGAAGTAGAATCTAAAATTGGATTAGAGTGGAGAGGAACTCAATGCATGACGTGCTTCATAAGTCATACCATTGAGAAAAGCTTTTGAAATACTGATTAGAATATCAGAATTGAGCTATAGTACAGGCAGGTGTGTCAGTTTTGAAATGGAAGAAGAACCCTGAAGAGTTTCAAAGATCACAGAACTTAGAGATTGATTGATGATTCAAGCTGTGTTTACACCGAAGTTATTAACAAAATGTTAATAACTCAATCCTTATAGATTCCATTAGATTGAACGGAACTTGACAAACACATATGTTCATCATGTGTATGATAAGTTATGTTCAATCTAATAGAATCTATAAGGATTAAGTTATCAACATTTTGTTAATAACTTTGGTGTAAACGCAGCTTTAAAGGTGGAGAGAGAAGTTGTTCCCAGAAGCAATCAGGTCTCAAACTTTAGAACTTGCTAGAATTATAGAAATAAGTGGAGAAGTAGATGGAAAGTATGAAGTGAGATACACATCCAAACACAATAAATTGATAGAGACAATTAAGCCACAAAAATTCCAAAAAATACTTGTACTGTGTGTGAAACAATAATTATTGATACTTATCAATATTGATATTTCAACATATCTGATGATCAACTGAAACATTACAATAATTGAGACAATAAATAATCCTTCAATCGCAGATTGAGTTCTAGAAGTTTAGCAGGAGCTGAAAATCATGTAAAAATAGTAAAAGAACATGGAATAAGTTGGATTACACTGTACAATGAATTTTCGCTCTGTAGAGTATGGAGAGAATACTATAGGTTCTTATTAATTTATTTATACATTGATAGGTACATACAATATCATTCTCAACTATGAGAAATTGGGAAACGACTGTTCCTTTCCCAAATGTTTAAACATTTGCAGGCGGACAATGCTTGAACTCTCCCATTAGAAACAATGGTATATTCTTTCTACTGAGCAGAGATTATCTTTTCCTCCACCTACTTTTTTACATTTTCTGTCTAAAGTACTTACTTTACTCCCTGGAACATAATAATAAAGTGTCACTTTTTCGCTCTCGGTACTAAAGAACAGAAAAATTCCCTAGGGAGGAAAAGTAACATTTAAATAACATGGGAAGCATCTCTATTTTAAAAACGTACATTTGAAATAGGTTATAAGGTCTAAGCTCAGATGAGGAAGCTTATAGAGTAGTCATTAAACCAACTAAATTGAATACCTCAACCAGACATTTGATCAATATATGAAATTTATGTTTGTATGCTAAAATTATTATTAAAAGCTTCATATCACTATACTAAAAAAATGTATAATTTTTTTTATTCCATGTTATTCAAAATACCAGCCTTTTAAACTAATCAAATTTGAAACGGGAACTTCATGATAGCTGTAGTTGTGGCGGCCATTGTTGTTACAACTTTTGCAGACAATAGCGCATAGCGCTGTCGGCGGAGAACTGTGATTACAAGCCAGCTGTTTCTGTCCACTTTTTAGATTATGTTGTAACACATTGTTTGGTCACGTACGTTTTTAAAAATTATTTTATTTGCAATTTTTATAACAATGTAGGTGGAGAAAAAAAGTTGTGTATATCAAGAGTGAAAAATGCTTTTTCCTCCACCTACTATCAAAAGTCTCATTTTACACCCTGGAATCGAATACTAAAGTACTACTTTTCCTCCCATGGGACTAAAAATAATTCCCAGCGGGAAAAGTGATCACTTTTACTCCCAAGGGAGTAAAAATAAACCCATAAGATTAACATGGGAAGAAGTCCGACAACGCCGCGATTGAAGAATGAGGAATGTGGCAACACTGTCGTGGTCGGTAGAGGAAAAGTAAAAGAGCTCTATTTCGATCTTTGGAATATTTTAGCTCTAGGAAATAAGTAGCTCTATTTCGATTGTTAGGTTATGTTCAACCGTTGGTGGATATGAAAAAGTACACACCTCTAACGTCATCGGCATCTCTACGAGAGCGTTCATCTAAAGGTACGTTTTCGTTTATGCGAACTTTTCCGCAGTCGACGACGGCAAGCATTGTTGACATTCATATTGTCCAATTTTTAAGTGTGCTAAAAGAGCTCTATTTCGATCTTTGGAATATTTTAGCTCTAGGAAATAAGTAGCTCTATTTCGATTGTTAGGTTATGTTCAACCGTTGGTGGATATGAAAAAGTACACACCTCTAACGTGGATATGAAAAAGTACACACCTCTAACGTCATTGGCATCTCTACGAGAGCGTTCATCTAAAGGTACGTTTTCGTTTATGCGAACTTTTATTTAATTATTCAATATACAAATTATTCATTGTTATAGGTATTGGTGTAGGTGGAGGAAAAATGTTGTGTGCATCACGGGACTAAAGTACTTATTCTCCCTCAGGGAAATTGTCAACAGTTTCCCTCAGGGAGAAAAAGTTGCACTTTAGTCCCTAGATGCACAAATAACTATTTCTCCCTCAGGAAAATTGTTGTCCTCGGCTTCAAACATTTCCCTCAGGGAGAAAAAACAGTACTTTTCACTCTAGATATACAAATAACTATTTCTGTTGAGGTTTACTGCTTTGCTCTTATTTATCTGAAAATTGAAAAATAAGATAATAATGGTAGGCTACCATTTTTTCACAACATTGCTAATTCCTGGATTGAAAGTCAATTAGCAAGTCAAAGTTAAGTGGTACTTCAATTTTTCAATCTCCAGATGGAGAAGAGATCCTTAGGCTAGGCACACACTAGTTAGTCAATACAAGACAAGAGATGATCAGACACGTTTAGTCACAATACTTCACATATAGTTGCTTATAAAGACATGTCTAATTGCAATGTGAGTTGCGTCACAAGCAGCTGTGTGAAGTATTTTGACTAAACGTCTGATCATGTCTTGTTTTGTTTTGACTAACTGGTGTGCGCCTAGTCTTAGAGTAAATAGCTTGAAATTCAGCCACAAATAATATAAGGTTCCAAAATTCATAGATTACTGTATCAATAGAGCTTGAATAAGAAGCTCATTAGTAGATCACTGGTGTCTTTTGTTTATATTTAGAATAATGATAAAGTTTGATATGAACATTCACAGAAGTTCCAATTAGAATGGTTTTATTTCTTTAGTTAATAGTTGGGATACAGTAGATATCATGCTTAACTTAACTCGTTTTCAAAATTCGATTCTCAACAATGTCCAGTTGCAAACAACAAAGCCAATTCCTGGATTGCGAGTGAATGATTCTGTATTATCAATAAAGACCCAAAAGTTGAAAATTTTCTCTTCAAGACCTATTGAGATTTACATCAAACTGTCAACATCGGTTGAAATGGAAGCATTTGTGTTATTCTCAGATAATGCTGGAAGTATGTAGTGAATTCCTTTATAACTCCAGAATCATACCACAGACAATAGAGTATTCTCTTTTAGTTGACTAGTATTGTAAACATTTGTACAGTCACGAAAAAAGATCGGCTGCTACTCCAAGTTTTTTCTTGTGATTGGACCAATAATATTATCTATAGTGAGGTCCACGTTATAATGGTAGTATTTCATAAACATTGGTGTTGCTATCCTTGTCAATCATTCGACAAAGCAGATAGCTCCACGGTATTTAGATGGCTAAATCCTTATAGCTCTATCCTTCCCAAGTTCCCGTTGCCAGATCATTTTTTAGCATTTCAGAGATATGATTAATTAGCAAAATATTGAATACGGTATCAGTTAATAGAATTTATTATCCTATAATTGGAAAATTAAAAACATCATTGCAGCAATTGAAAAACTTTTTTTTAATGTAAGCAGACAATTTTAATAGTTAAGCAAGTAGTATTCCTTTTTTTGACATCTTGTTAGTTTAAGTATGCAGTTTTGAATAATATTTATTATTTATATTCATGTAAAAATTATGTGATGCTGTAATAGTTATTTAAGGGCCCCATACACTAGGGAACGTGGATCGGCGAACTTGGTTCTTGCGAACCAAGTTCCCGAGTGTATATGGAAAATTGGCGTACCGCGAACCAAATTCGTGACAAATTTGGTCTTCAATCTGGATGATTAAAAATTGTGTTTGATTCGTCCGTCAGGGCGATATATTCTATCTATATATATTCAATATATTTTCTTCCCACAGCAGCTGCAAACTTTGAAACACCCATCTTTAGACCACGAAAGACACTGAAGTAACGAATGGTTGTTCGCTTTCCTCACTAAAGGGTGTGGGCAAATCCTACACGAACTTGGTTCTCCGAACCAAGTTCGCTAGTGTATGGGGCCCTTTACTGTTCATGATTGAAAAATTGTTTCGTTTCAAATTATTGTATTCTATTGATGTCAAAATAAAGAACCATTTGATTTGATTTGAAATATATATTCTTGACGAATAAAATATAATTGGAGATAAGAATAAACACATATGTGTTTATATATATTAATAATATATATTACATCAGATATACCGGTATCAGCTATTCTCTATAGAAGGCAGAGAATCGGCAACTTTGTTCTATCGTTCTCCACTGCCATTATAACGTGGACCCCATTTTAGTCCATTTAAAACTACCTCCGATTTGGAGGGACATGCCGAGCAGCCAATAACTGTGATGAATAGAGTCATGAAAAGAAGCGCAGTTGCCAAGTTGTCGATCAGACTCAGTCGATGCAGTGCTTTCTGAGAGGAAACTAGGTATGAGTATCATGATATCTTGAACACTCACTTCTAGACTAAAGACTATAGAACACTGTCCGTTGGTACGGCAACATCGCCACCGCTGTATCTCTACCTTTCTCTGCTCCGCATATCCCTCCAAGTCAAGGGGTTTTTTAATTGGACTATAATAATTATTGTCTGTTATTGGTGTGTGTATAATTGGATGTATATGATGGTGTGTATATAATTATTGTCTGTAATTATGGTATGTATATAATTGCCTGTATAAACTTAATGATGGTGTGTATATAATTGTCTGTTATTGTGGTATGAATACTCGATTGTCTGTGATGATAGGGTACTCACTTGGCACCAGTAAGAAGAGATGAGTAGAGAGGGTGTGAGAAGGCAGAGGAGTAGAGGGAGTTGTAACTGTCATAGGTGGTTTCTGCCTTGGCAACCGCCTGCCACAAGGCGTTCTCGTCAATGTCCAGGTCCTTTTCTGCAACATAAAACAGCTGATCAAGTGTCAAATTTGTATCAGTTAACAGCTGATGAGGTGCAGGATTTTAAACTATAGTGAGGTTCACTTTATAATGGCAGTATTTGACTAACATTGGTGTTCCTATACCTTGTCTATCATTCGACAAAGCAGATAGTGCTATTCTTTTCAAGATCGACAACTTTGCCAGATCGTTTATCATCAACGATGAAAAATAATTAATAAACAGCATATTCAATTTAAATCATTGAAATTTATCATCAGATCATTGAGAAATATATACTATCTTGAAGAATCTATATAATAAGAGAGAGTAGGGTTGTGTTTGTTCGTTTGTTCGCATCAAAACATGTCAACTTGTGAACTGCATACCGGAAAAACGGGAATGATTCAGATCTTCAAATTTTGCACATAGAGTCTGAAAATATCAATCTCGTGCACCTCGAAGCCCAGATTTCAATCTTCCTTCTAGATTTTTCAGAAATTATGTTCAAATTTCATTCATGGGACATATGGGATGAAATAGAATGAAATATTACAATGAAGTGTTTCCTTTATGAAATAGAAACAAGGAAAAAAATCTGCTTGAAAGTGGAGAGTTTAGAGTATATCACAATGTTCACTCTGAGAGTTTAGATAATGTATCATATCAGGGGTGCGAATAAGCCTGGTTTTCATTAGTGGAGTTAGTGGTAGAATTTTCCCTGGGCAAGTACTAACTATCTTGTCATCTCTCCCAATGAAAACGTTCTTGGTAGAGTACTAGTTTCTAATAGAGTAGAGTGAGATAGCACCGTGGGATAGTACTCTACCACTTGCCTCCCTCCACCACATCTTCTCATTCTACTCTACCACCACTATCCTAATGAAAACAGTCTAGAGCTAGTAGTATTTCAAGGTTAGTTTTGTTCACTAGATAACACACTTTACCTACTATTCTTAATTGTAGTGAAAACAGTTACCCGACCAAGTGGAGTAGAGTAGAGTTAGCATGCCAGTTACTCGAGCACTAACCCTACTAGTGAGAACAAGGCTATAAGGGGGCTTGGACGCAGACTGAGTCCTTAGAATTCTTGTGTCTATCAATTATTATTCTTGGGGAAGGTCCATGAAATCAGCAGTGTTTAGAATGACTATTTTTCATGAGGTGTAGCCGCTGAATTTTTGGACAAATTTTCCGATTACCGGGGGTGGTGTGTCCATGGGCTTGAGGGGGCTGTTCACCCTTGATTATATTCTTTACTCTCTATTTCAAATCAGGGAGCAGATTTATATTTAATTTAATAAATAATTGTGGTTTTGTATTGGATTTAATTCAAAATAGAAAATATCTCACCAATGTCCAATTTCTTGTGGTTTAGTGAGTAGTATTCACCGGCGTTCTTAGTCTCACGGGTTCTGCCAGAAACAGCATGGCCTGAGGTTGTCAAAAAGTAGAAGTTCCTCTAGAAAAACAACAATTTGAAATATTAATTTAACTCTTAAAAAGTTTCCACATTTTTATTGCACTCCTCCAGTTTGCATACTTTTCTCGATTCAAGCTCATATGACACCATCTTAAAAATGTCTCAAAAGAATGCAATAAACTGTACTCTCGCTCACTCTCTCCCACTAACTCTCTCTCTCATACTCTCTCACAAACTCTCTCACTCACTCTGTCTGTCTCTCTCTCTCTCTCTCTATGATGACTGAGTTGGAGGAACGCGGCATGGATCCCATCTGCTGGCTGTCCCAACACATAGGACTGTTATGTACAACAAGTCGTTCCTTGTGACAGCCGTAGTTTGTGGAATTCTCTGCCTGCTGAGCTAAGGCTTGTTGAGGGACATCGTCGGTTCGGTGCGGCTGTCTTGCGGTGGATCAGAGGTGGTGGACTCGGCTGGAATGTTCACTAGATCTTAACGTGTGTGTTAGTGTGTGTGTGTGTGTGTGTGTGTCCTTTCTTCCTTCTTCAATTTATCTCCTTTCTTCTTCTTTCCTCTATCGAAATGATCTATGGATTTTGAACTGACGTTTCTTCCGTTTTCACTTTTCAGTTTTTCTCTTTTTCTCATGGTATTATTTTCACTGATTCAAATAAGAAAGAATTTTTTTTTTTTTTCTTTCTTTCATTCGCTATTTGAAAATTTTATTTTTTGTAAATTGTTTTATTTTATCTTATAATATTTGTTGTATAGTGTTTTAGTTTTACTTAGAATTGTATTGGAGGGTTAAGTGTAAGAGAGGGCCGGCTGCGCCCTAACTTCGCCCTCCTAGGTTTTTAATAAAGGCAGCTAATCAATCAATCAATCAATCTCTCTCTATGATGACTGAGTTACTATATATACTCTCTATTTTAGATATATACACTCTATTACTCTAGAGCACTGCATGACAAATATTCACCCCTTCCTCTCCATTCTTCATTCCATTCATTCATCCATTTTCCACATCCCATCTCCATTCTACATAATACATATTCATCTTCCCATCTCAAGATGTTTTGTTCTTCAGTATAGTATATTGTCAATATTTTTCAATGAATTTCTGAAGTTTTAATTTAAT
This sequence comes from Nilaparvata lugens, assembly GCF_014356525.2. Taxonomy (NCBI): domain Eukaryota; kingdom Metazoa; phylum Arthropoda; class Insecta; order Hemiptera; family Delphacidae; genus Nilaparvata; species Nilaparvata lugens. The sequence continues at coordinate 6,330,258 of NC_052508.1, forward strand.
CCCGCCCTATAACATATGTTCCATTTATCTAATTTTGATTATTAATGGAATATTGTATTCACTATTACTCATTCTAATAATATTACATTCATTCATTCATTCTCTGTCGAGTCGATAATGAACGCAGAGTAGACGTAATATTTTCAAGCTCCTTTAAGTTTGCTATTTGACTGGGGGTATTTCTGAAGCTATTTTATTGAAATTTGGTGGAAGTGTACAAGTAGTGCTGTTCGTTCCATTTATCTCATCATTTCTTTAGTAGTGAGTTTTACAGTGCTGAATAATTCACGGATGGATAATTTTGAGTAATTCACTTACTGCAATGTATTTTATTCATTATATCATTATTAGTCATCATTTAATCAAACTATTATTCATCTATCATCCAATTGATATTCTGCACACTTCAATAACATCATTTCATATATTCTCACCCAGAGTTAATTTACTCTTCATAAAAATGGGGCTTGATTTTTGTCTTAACATTAATTATTAATCCTATGAACGTATCCGATCTGAAGCACTTGCTGGATGGTCATCCTTCTTCTCTGAAGCTATTCCACATAAATGCCGAATCTTTACCTGCTCACTTTGATGACTTCAAAGAGTTATTTAATAAAGTACTAAAACCAGATATTGTCGGCATAAGCGAATCATGGCTTAACCATCGCTGCACTCTAATTCATTCGATATGCCCGACTTTTGCCTCCTACGAAATGACAGAATTGGTAAGGCGAGGGGTGGGGTGGCAGTTTATGTTAGATCTTCCCTATCTCCACGGCTTGTTGTCTCTTCCCCCCAGCCTTATTCCAACTCACCGGAATTTTTATTTGTTGAGGTTGGCTTAGGAGGAGTAAGAGTACTTATTGGAATTGTATACAGACCTCCAAAGCGGGTCGTTTGAATATACTTGAGGATGCTCTGTTGGAAATAATGCATAATTATCAGCACATAATCATACTTGGTGACTTTAATTCTGATTTATTAAAAGAAAATTCTGAAAAACGTCAGCTTGTCACAATGGCTGAATCATTAAATCTGCATATCCTCAATAAAATCAAACCAACTTATCACTTACCTAACTCACACACGTTGCTTGATTTGGCTATTGTAAGTGATCTTGATTATGTATCCATCTATGGCCAGGAACCGGCGACTTGCTTTTCTATGCATGACATGATTTTTGTTGTTTACAATCTGATCCATAACCAGCAGGCACCCTATACCTTCTCTTACAGAAGCTTCAAGCATTTTGATTCGGAGAGATTTTTGTTTGATGCTTATAATATGCCATGGCACTCTATTGTTCAAGTTGATAATATTGACGATAAAATCATCACATTCAACAGTATGATTCATGAGATTTTCGATAGACATGCTCCTCTGCGGACTTCTCAGTTCAAGCATAAGCCTGAGCCGTGGATTGATGCGGAAATATTGAATGCAAGACGAGAGCGTGATAGGGCTCGCAGAACTTTTAGCAGGACAAGCTGCAATTCCGACTACAATGCATTCAAGACTTTGCGTAATCGAGTCAAGTCACTCTGTCGAAATGCAAAGCTTAGATTCTATCATCGGCAATTTAATCAGAGCAACTCTGCTTCCACTTTGTGGGAAAATGTGCGAAGGCTGGGCGCTCATCCCAGTAAGTCTAAGGCAATATAAATGTTCCTCTCAATGATCTTAACAATTTTTTTACTGCACAATCTTCTCAATCTACATCTAACGAGTTCGATGATCCTGTCAGTCAGACTGTCCTTCAATTCAATCATGACCCACCAGAAAATCAGTTCTACTTCTCCTATGTTATTCCTTCGACTATTTCTCACATAATACTATCAAGCTGCAAAAATTCGAAAGGCATTGATGGCATTCCCATATTGTTTTATAAGAAAACTCTTCCCATTATTCTTCCCTCGTTGACTCATATTTTCAATTTTTCTCTACAGAACGGAGTTTTCCCTTGTTTATGGAAGTACTCTATTGTTCGACCTATCCCTAAAATCCGCAACCCTACTGAACCTGGGGACTGGAGAGCAATTTATTTTTTGTGTTCGATTTCAAAGGCTCTGGAGAGAATTGTGCACATGCAGGTGAATTCTCACTTGAATGAATTGGGTTTCTTTTCGAAGTACCAATCTGGTTTTCGCCCCAACTTCAGTACTAGCACTGCTCTTGTGCGCATCACTGATGACTTGCGGTTAGCTATGGACAAGCGACAGGTAACAGTCCTTGTGCAGTTTGATTTTCGAAAAGCATTTGATAATGTGTCACATCTCTTACTTCTTCGGAAGTTGAAGCATCAATGCCACTTGTCTGCGTCAGTAGTTGCCTGGTTCTCATCATACCTTTCAGGTCGCTTTCAGGCTGTTAGTGATGACTCGGGCAATATGTCAGCTTGGTCTCCGGTTTCGCGGGGTGTACCGCAGGGATCCGTGCTTGGCCCATTACTTTTCTCAATATTCATAAATAATGCACCTTTGGTCTTTCAGGATTGTTCTTTCCACCTCTTTGCAGATGACCTAATCATCTATTCCCATACATCAGTAGAGAACATTGCCAACTGCATAGAGCATATGAATCAGAATGTGTCTTCCCTCCTTCAATGGGCTACAGCTCATGAGCTTGTCATTAATCCCGTGAAAACCAAGACTTCGATTTTTGGCTTCTCCAGACTTCTCAACCGGATCGAGTTGGATAGGATTCCTGCAATTGTGGTTGGTGATGTGCAGGTGGCTTACTCTAAGTGCTTAAAATCCTGGGTATCTATCTTGATGAAACTCTTAGTTGGAGAGATCAGACTACTCATTTGTGCAACCGTGTATTCGCTGGAATGCATCAGTTTAAAAGGCTCAAAAACTTCCTGCCCAGGAGCATCAGAATTCTATTGGTGAGGTCATTGATCCAGCCCTTGCTGGATTATTGCTGTTTGGCTTACATCGATATCACAGCGGAACAGAATACTAGGTTGCAGAGGTCACTAAATTATGCCGTCCGGTTCATCTTTGACGTGAGGCGTGATGACCACATCACTCCTTTCTTCGAGGAGCTAAGGTGGCTCAAGTTGGTGGAGCGGCGAAAGTATTTTCTTCTCGTTCTAACCTACAGGCTCATAGTGAGAACAAGGCTATAAGGGGGCTTGGACGCAGACTGAGTCCTTAGAATTCTTGTGTCTATCAATTATTATTCTTGGGGAAGGTCCATGAAATCAGCAGTGTTTAGAATGACTATTTTTCATGAGGTGTAGCCGCTGAATTTTTGGACAAATTTTCCGATTACCGGGGGTGGTGTGTCCATGGGCTTGAGGGGGCTGTTCACCCTTGATTATATTCTTTACTCTCTATTTCAAATCAGGGAGCAGATTTATATTTAATTTAATAAATAATTGTGGTTTTGTATTGGATTTAATTCAAAATAGAAAATATCTCACCAATGTCCAATTTCTTGTGGTTTAGTGAGTAGTATTCACCGGCGTTCTTAGTCTCACGGGTTCTGCCAGAAACAGCATGGCCTGAGGTTGTCAAAAAGTAGAAGTTCCTCTAGAAAAACAACAATTTGAAATATTAATTTAACTCTTAAAAAGTTTCCAAATTTTTATTGCACTCCTCCAGTTTGCATACTTTTCTCGATTCAAGCTCATATGACACCATCTTAAAAATGTCTCAAAAGAATGCAATAAACTGTACTCTCGCTCACTCTCTCCCACTAACTCTCTCTCTCATACTCTCTCACAAACTCTCTCACTCACTCTGTCTGTCTCTCTCTCTCTCTCTCTATGATGACTGAGTTACTATATAAGTATATATACTCTCTATTTTAGATATATACACTCTATTACTCTAGAGCACTGCATGACAAATATTCACCCCTTCCTCTCCATTCTTCATTCCATTCAATCATCCATTTTCCACATCCCATCTCCATTCTACATAATACATATTCATCTTCCCATCTCAAGATGTTTTGTTCTTCAGTATAGTATATTGTCAATATTTTTCAATGAATTTCTGAAGTTTTAATTTAATCCCACCGTATAACATTTGTTCCATTTATCTAATTTTGATTATTAATGGAATATTGTATTCGCTATTACTCATTCTAATAATATTACATTCATTCATTCATCCCGTAATTCTAAGATTCAAATCAACTAGTTTTCAACTTATTAAGTTGAGTCGTGTGTTGATGGGAAGGATATTATTTTATATCCCTCTCAGAGAATCGACAATTATTTGTTGAAACATCGCCGATTTATGAAGTTACATTACAATATTATATTATCGTTATTCTTATTGCATTAATTATTTATTCCAATTGACTAATCATTTATACTTTGTAGAATTGGTTGAATAATTATTAGCATACCGACATTTAATGTAAATTAGTGTATAAGCCACTATATTGTAACATACATAAATAAAGAAATCTAATCTAATCTAATCTCTCTCTCCCTCTCTCTCTCTCTCCCTTCCTCTCTCTCTCACACACAAACTTCCTCTCACACTTCCTCTCACTAACCCTCTCTCTCTCACTCTGTCTCTCTCTGATGGCTGCCCTTCAGATCATCCCGTCATGAAAACATTTTTGCCCACTCCATCACTCTGTGATTAATATCGTCTTTTAGCCGATAACCTTTTACAACGAGGGACAGAAAAGGCGATAAAATGCCTCGTGAAACATCGATCAAAAACACTTTACACCTGTGTAAACACTCTCGCATTGGAGGAAAGGTCGTATCAGTGTGAGGAGAACCGAGTACGGTCATTAGATGCAAGTACTCATTAATGATCTATTGTTCTTTAGAGAGCCAAATATCAGTGCATAAACAACACCCAGATATCACACTGATTGGAGTTGACTTAGTACATGTTATGGAGTCTCGAGTTTTATTGGAACTTCATCGATTATAAATTCTTTATTAATTTATTTACAATGCAAATGACACTAATGCGATAACATTATAGAAGATAAAATAATAAGGTAGTCCTTGTGCTACTCTTCTTCCAAATTTATAGATGACAAAGTCCAAGATAAGGTTACAATTTCACGTGTACAATTTTTATAACATTTTGGTCCAAAATAAACATGAAAACTATAAATTTTGAATTTAGATGATTGGATGATTTGATCAAATCAAATAATAACGTTTTATTGTTAACATCAGCTAGAAAATAATTTAAATACACATGAAATAGTGATTGGTTACATCAACTACTATTTCTATTGGAAACAAGACGCAGTAGTTCATGGGAAACCAATAAATTGATTATCTTTATTTTTTATTCTTTATTGATTCATACAATAAGTGGATCATTAAAATGATAGGGAGAGAAAAAATAAGGCAACCTTGTGCTATTCATCTCTCAAATTTAGATGAGGTTACATAGTCCAAAAAGGTTAAGTCTTGAAGTTGTTAACTTTACAAAATTTTCAGATCTTAATTATTTTCAAAAAGTAGGTTTTTAAATTTAGATTCTACAAAACCAAATATAGAATAAGAAACTTAACATTATCATAACTGAATTCTTTCCAATATTTACTTTTCAATGACAAAATCCGTTCTGGTGCAAAATATTCTCCAAATATTCAACTTACTGGAGGTTTATCGAATTTTCTAGTATCATAGTCCCTGTAAATTTCCTTCATCATCAAAAAAACTCAATAATTTCAAATTCGGAATGGAGAATAGGTTGTAAATTATTCTCCCAGAATTTAATTGATTGGAAGTCTATTGAATTGTGTATAATGAGGTCCACGTTATACTGGCATTGGAGAAAGATAGGAAAACAACGTTGCCTATCCTCTTTCTTGTCAATACCTTCTATAGACGGTAGCTGATACAGGTTTATTGATGTAATATTAACTGTTCATTCTCGTTTAAAATGATCAATTATATTTTATTAAGCAAGATATTATATTTTTCAATAATTTCATAACAAATTTACATATTTAAGATGAAATATTTTGTTAATTAATTATCAATTCTACATTGTTACAAGACGATCTGGCAACAGAGCAAAGCGAGGAAGAGAGACCTATCCCCTTTGTTGAATGATAGACATAAGGATAGCAATACCATTGCTAACAAACACTGCCATTATAACGTGGACCTCATTATAGCAATAATAAATGTGAGTATATCCATCAGGGGAAGAAGTTTATTGAATCTAATTGAATACGAAATTGAAATGATTGATTTACGGAAAATATTATTATGAAGATACAAAGTTAAAAGTAGAAATCAACTCACGTTTGTCTTGTCAGTGCAGAGGAAAGTACGTTTCTGCTCGTTTTCCAAAGTTCCCTCAATTTTTGGGAATTCCAGATCTTTAACATTATCAACCACCTGACACCTAAAACATTCTTCATCTCAAAAACCACTGAAAATTTATTGAAAATCGAAAAGTAAATTTTTCTATTTTATTTTATACTACCAGGTAACCCGTGCTCTGCAAGGGCCTATTTTAAAACTTGACAAACTTAAAACTTGACGTAATGAAATCTTAAAGAATTGAAAATAGGCCTATAACCATCCTCAGTTAATCAAGAATCTATACGCAAAATTTCAAGTTAATCAGTTGAGTAGTTGAGACGTGATGATGCGTCAAACATAATTTTCCTATCCCGTACGTGTATCAGCCAGTTCTTTCCTTTATTATAGTATGTTGTTGAAGGCATGGTTAAACTTAAAAGATGCTCCGTTCCCAACTTTGGAGGAAATTGTGAGATTTCTTGGATAAAACTCAGAAGTTTATTAGATTAACTCTCAATTGGAAAATCAATCGAGAAACTATGTCAAATATCTACTTCCCCATCAAAGTTGATTTGGGAAATCACCTTCAATCTTCACCTAAGTTTATTTGGATGTCAAATGATAACGCAAACAATATAATATACAATAATTTTGATCAATTGTGTAGGCTACTTTATGAAATCATTCCAAGATTTTGTATAGTAGGGTATTTGTTGAAATCCTTTTCTCAAAATCTTAATAAAATCATCGTCATTCAAATGAAAATTTCAGTGTATCTGAATAAGACATTCACAAATAAATTTTGTACTCCGAGTTTGAATTCAAGCTTAAAAGGTAGAGTTTCAATATCTTGTGGAGAATTCATGTGACAAGTTCAAAAGAGGAAGTAAAAAAGTGATTTTTTGACAAATTTATCTGAAACAACAGATTCAAACATATTCTCAATCCGCAGTTTTGCCAAGTTGACATTTCCTTCTTCATCTGAAACTCCAGAACAATATTAGGAACAGTTTCAATCAGTGAGCATATCAATTTCTATAATTACAATAATTTATATATTTATGAATGAGTAATGATTCAACACACAATAGTTATTTCATTTTTCTCAAATTCATTTTATTGCATGAAATAAATACAAATGAATTTGATTACCCACACAGTACAAGTATTTATTGTGATACAGTATAATATTTTCATATCATTTAGAATAATGTAGAAGGAAAGCGATAATATACCACACATAATTTACAGATAAATTTCGGAACTCACTCTCGCCTTCAAATTCACCCTAACAGAGCCTACTAACTACAGAAAAACACTAGACCAACCCAATGATTTGGAATACTTTAGGACCTTTTTTCCCACCAAAAGAATAACCATAACCCTCAAAAAGAAAGTGGAAGCAACTAGGCCACATGAATATAAATAAGAATATAAGTGGAGGAATAAAAGAATATTCATGCTAGTCATATCGTAGTTGTTGTGGAATTATATGAAAAAGCAGTACACTAAGGCCCGGTTGCACAAAAAACGGTTGAATTTTAACCGAGATTAATTTCACGAGGAACAATCAGAGAAGGCCTTTTAAATAATACAGCTTCTCTGATTGGTTCTCGTGGAATTAACCACGATTAAAATTTAACCGGCTTTTGTGCAACCGGCACTGAGTGTAATTTGGACGAAGCGTAACATACAAGTAGTGGAGAAATCATGAGTGTTTATGAGAAAGACAGAATGTTCATTCACATGAGAGTATATTTCAAAGCAGTATGTTGGCATACAGATAGAGATAGAGAATGATGCGCTTATAGAGACAGAATATTTATCTACATAAGAGTATGTTTTCAAAGCAATATGCTGACATGAATTATAAATTGGAATGAGTATAATTTACATTGAAGAATGGTCTTCAGTTGATGAGATGGACCAATAGAAAAAAATATACAGAGTGAGTCATATATATATATATATATATATATATATATATATGGGAACCCTTCAATAAGTTGCAGACTGTTGTATATATAATACTGTAAATTCCAGGATAAGTTATTGATCGAATAATCTACCTTTTGACGTACAACTGAATTTCAACCCCTCATAAGGGGATGACTTAGGGGTTGTAACTCGAATATTTCAAATGTAAACACCGATTGTTTGGTACATCATTTTAAAAGCCTTTTTAAAACAAGCTAGATGACATCAATATGAATGTTCTGTGATACTACTTGTATCTAGAATGGCGGCTGATTGAAGTTTCAAGTAAAAACTGAAACTTTAATCAGCCGCCATTTTGGATACAAGTATCATAGAACATTTTTATCTATATCATCATCTTGTTTTGAAAAGACCTTTTGAATTATGTACCACACAATGGGTGTTTACATTTAAAATATTTGAGTTACCATCCCTCATTTTTAAAAAACTAAAACTTCAATCCGCCGCTAATTTGGATACAATTATCATAGAACATTTTTATCTATATCATCATCTTGTTTTGAAAAGGCCTTTTGAATGATGTACCACACAATGGGTGTTTACATTTAAAATATTCGAGTTACAACCCCCAAGTCACCCCTTTATGAGGGGTTGTAATTCAGTTGTAGTCAAAAGGTAGAGTATTTGACCAATTACTTATCCTGAAAATAACAGTATTATATCTACAACAGTCTGCAACTTATTGAAGGGTTTCCATACTTATGACTCACTCTTTATATGAATTAATAGGGATCAACCAGTCCCTGAGAAACTTATTCAATGAGAGAATTAGTCTGTCCAAGGTTTTTCATTGGAAATTTGTTGCAACGTTTCAATGAGAGTTTAACTATTATTGATTTAAATAATATCATCAACTTATGATAATCTTGTTAAACTAACAGTTTTGACCTGTGAAAAAACTGATTAATGACATGAGAGAAAAAATTTCAATACAAAGATTGCCACAGTATTTTATCTACCAATGTTTTCATATCAATGTCGTTTGTTACATAAAGATATTTTTTTTTTGGTTTCAATTTTTTGAAGTGACTTACTTTGTTGTAAAGCTGATCGAGCCCAATGGCGAAGAAGTGAGAGGGAGAGCGGCGAAAGCTACCGGTTGGAGAGAGAGGTTGGGAATGGAAGGAAAAGCAGAAATACTGGGGAAACTTGGGAAATTGGAGAACGGGCTGAGAAGTGGAAATGGGAAACATGTCACCGATCTGGAACAGAACAAAGAAAGTCAGATTAGAATAAAATCTAATTTTATTTCAGTTTAAAACAAATAGTTCAATTATTATAATGTACTATAGTGAGGACCACGTTATAATGTCAGTGGAGATAGATAGGAGGAAACGTTGCCGATCCTCTGTCTTGTCAATGCCTTCTATAGACGGTAGCTAATACAGGTTTATTGATGTAATATTAACGGTTCATTCTCCTTTCAAATAATCAATGATATTTTACAATAATTTAATAATTAAGACGAAATATTTTTCTAATTAATTATAAGTTCTACATTGTTAAAAGACGATCTGGCAACAGAGCAAAGCGAAAAAGAGATAGCGCTACCCGCTTTGTTGAATGATAGACAAGGATAGCAATACTATTGGTAATCAAACACTGCCATTATAACGTGGACCTCACCAAAGGAGGATTAGCTAAAGATGTGGAATTATTCTATTAAGTATGAAATTATATTTCTCAATAATTTCATAATGAATTTTCATAATAAGGATGAAATATTTTTTAATTAATTATCAATCCTACATTGTTAAAAGACGATCTGGCAACAAAGCTGAGCGAGAGAGAGATAGCGCTATCCACTTTGTTGAATGATAGACAAGGATAGCAATATATTGGTAATCAAACACTGCCATTATAACGTGGACCTCACTATAGAACTATTGTTCACGTTATATTAGCAGTAAACAAGGAAGAAGGAGAACATTAGATTGATATCTTTGAAGTCTCTTTCATAAAATCGCTTCAGTCAAAACCATATTCATGGAATAAGATAAGATATTCTACTTTCTCTGCCTTCATAAGATAAGATAAGATAAGATTTTATTTAATATATTTTCTTGGAACAGCTTAATTCAACCTGCTGCGAAGTAACAATCTGAAAAAAGATGGCTCCTCTAAAGTGAAATTCATCATCAACTGTCAGCGTTGGTAAAATGGGAATCATTGATGTTATCCATAAGGAATGCTGACAGATATAAGTGAAACAGTCTGAGGTTGTCGTTCTGTTTCCTCATAGCAACACAAATTTTCCGAGAAAAGCTTAAGCTAAGTTCGTATTCCAGGAAAACTACATCCTGAGGGATGAAACACGGGAGCCGGTTTTATCTGGAATTCGTTACTGTTTCCTTCCTGACAGATATCTGGAATCTGACAGACTTCACGTCTTTTCTAATATTACTGGGAAAGTTCAGGGTTGTATAAGAAGCATTGAACTTGAAGCTGTTGGGAATAAACCTCAAAAGATCTCCTGATGTGACAAAGGATTTCAAAGAAGTTATGTTAAACGTATATGCACACTAACACTGGTAGAGATGGATGATTTTGAAAGGCCCGGTTGGATAAAGTATAGTATATCACACATATTTACAGAAAAAATTCTGAACTCACTCACGTCTTCAGATTCACCCTAACATAGCCTGCTATCTCCTTCAGAAAAACACTAGATCAACCCCAATTATTTTCTAGAATACATGGGACTTTTTTCCAACCAAAATAATAACCATAAGCCTGAATTAGAAAGTAGAAGCAACTAAGCCACATGAATATAAATAAGAATATAAGTGGAGGAATAAAAGAATATTCATGGTAGTAATATCGCAGTTGTAGTGAAATTATATGAAAAAGCAGTACACTAAGGCCCGGTTGCACAAAACCCGGTTGCATTAAATTTTAATCCTGATTAGTTGCACGAGAGCCAATCAGAAAACAGTTTCTCGAAAAATTGGCTTCTCTGATTGGCTCTCATGGAATTAATCAGGATTGAAATTTAACCGGCTTTTTTGCAACCAGCACTGAGAGAAATAATAAATCAAAGGAACCCACGCTTTTAAACTAGAATGAGACTGTAACTGTAGCTATGTGCAATGAACTGGAGGCTATAACTCGGCATAACTGAAGTTAACTACTGTAAAAAGTTACTGTTGATATTAGCTATATACCTATTTCGGACTATGTGTAATCCTATACTATTAAACGAGCAACTTCTGTTTATATGTTTAGATAATAATAATAATAATAATAATAATAATAATAATAATAGTTGGCCTCCACATCACCCCTTATAGCCAACCCGTTCCACCACATGGCGCCAAGTGACTAGTAAGTATGCTTAGGCATTTTCGTGCAATAGAACGGCACATGGCCTTGGTATATTGCAGCTGCCAAAAAAAAAACATTTAGAACTCGTATCACTCGAGTATGTTTTACATTGATCGGATTTTCCTCTTAAAAATGTTGGGTGCTTCAAAGAAGTCAATTTGATAAGACAATTTATTGCCAACTTCAATACATCTCTCCAGAGGGGAGGTACAAGGCTCCCCTAAGAGGGGAGCTTCTTAGGAAAGCGTGAAATTGATGATAGTGTCTCAAATTTCGTGGAGGAACAACAACTCCAACTTCTCGATCACCAATATTCACTTGCCCATGAACACATTTATATAAGAACATGGCATCAAATTTGGTTCTTTTCCATTCCAGAGACTCAAATTTCACGGTCTCGCAGAATTGTCTGTAAGAGAGTTCCTCCATATCTGGCATGAGTCGTTTTAATACAAGATGCACAAATCTTCTCTGAACAGATTCAATTTTATTAGATGAACATAGTCTGTCTCTGTTCCAAATAATAGAAGCATACTCCAGATGACATCGGACAAGTGAACAATAGAGGGTCTTCATTGTGCAGGGATCCCTGAAATCTCTTCCAATCCATCTCATAACTCCAAGTTGTCTTCTTGCCCTTGCCACAATATTATCAACATGCACAGTGAATAGAAGTTTACTATCAAAGGTAATACCAAGATCCTTCATACTTTTGACGTGCTGAATATTTGTGTTTGCAATTTTGTAACAAAACCCAAGAGTGTTAGTCTTCCTGGAGAAGGTCATGATGAATGTCTTTCCCACATTGATAGGCATAAAATTCCTCCTAGACCAATCCAAAGCCCGGTCAATGTTGTCTTGCAAGGATAAGGAGTCCTCTCTTGACTTGATTTTCTTGAAGATTTTAAGGTCATCAGCATACATCAGAACCTCACAGTCCAGAACTCATACAATGTCATTCATAAAAATACTGAAGAGCAGTGGACCAAGATTGGAGCCTTGAGGAACCCCAGACGATGTTGTGAAGCTTCTGGAAGTGGCTCCTCTGAATCGTACACAAAATGTTCTATATTCAAGATATGACGTGATCCAGCAAATAAGATCCTGATTGAACCGATACCATGAAGCTTTCTGATCAGTACAGAATGGGGCATCTTGTCGAAGGCCTTCTCCAGATCCAAGTATACCACATCTACTTGCTCTTGATTCTCCACATATGGTCCAACATATGATAAGAAATTTGCCAAATTAGTGGTGGTAGATTTTTGTGGCATGAACCCATGTTGAGAGTCGGTAATGGTAGTCTTTACATTGCTGAAAATATGCCTGTAGACAACTCTCTCAATTATTTTTGAAAAAGGGTTCAGAATAGAGATTGGTCTGAAATCTTCGATACTGTTGGATCTGGTCTTTTTAGGGATAGGTACAACAACAGAGTGTTTCCAGACACTTGGAAATATTCCCATTAGGAAACTGCTTTTGACAATCGATGTCAGTACTGGAGAGATTAGATAACTCAAACCTTTTAAAATAAATATTGGAATTCCATCAGATGTTTGGATGTTTAGATGTTTATATGTTTGTATTCACCGGATCTCGAAAACGACTCCAACGATTCTCTCGAAATTCAGAACATAGTAGGTTTCTAATAAAACGATTCGATTGCACTAGGTCTCATCCCTGGGAAAACTCGCTGAAGGACATTGAAAGGATAATTATTATCCATCCTTGGAAAAACCGCTGATAATAATTATTTCGTCATCTGTTGGTGATGGAAGTGAGTGTGCGAGTACATGTGTGGTGGACTGTGTCAAAATTATGACTCAGCTGTTGAACTTTTGTAATCATTCAAGCAGGTACTTGTTTATTATTCAATATTAAGCCGTTGTTTATTATTTTCAATCCTGATTAATTATTATTTAATAAACAAGTGCCGGTTGCAAAAAAAGCCGGGTTATTTTCAATCCTGATTAATTCCAGTAGATCCATCTTTTTGGAATGGTCTTCTCTGATTTGGTTCACGGGGAATTGATCAGAATTAAAATTTAACTGGCTCTCGTGCAACCGGGCCTTTGTGAGGGAAATTCTTGCATTCCTCTGGGAATTAATCTCAATTTACTGTGATTAGATGGAACATTTCTGTATCAACTACTATGAATGTTATTATAATTCCTTCTTTCGTAATAAATTTTTAATGCTTTTGTACTCTAGAGCGAAGCTCGGTCCTAGATATTCTTGTCTAAATTTGAGAGCGGAATAGCACAAGGTTACCTTATTTTTACTTTCCTTGCCCTATTACCATAGGTAAGGAAAGTATTGCTTTCCAAAATAAATTCAGGTACCCTAATTTCAAATTTTCTATACGTTTCAAGGTCCCTGAGTCCAAAAACATGATTTTTGGGTGTTCGTCTGTGTGTGTGTGTGTGTGTGTGTGTGTGGTGTGTGTGTGTGTGTGTGTGTGTGTGGTGTGTGTGTGTGTGTGTGTGTGGTGTGTGTGTGTGTGTGTCTGTGTTGTGTGTGTGTGTGTGTGTATGTGTGTGAGTCTGTGAAAACGATAACACCATTCCTAATCAACTGATTCACTTGAAATTTCAAACTTAAGGTCCTTATACCATGAGGATCCGACAATAAAAAATTCAGTAACATTGAATTCAAAATGGCGGAAAAAATGGCGGATAATTACTAAAAAACCATGTTTTCACGATTTTCTCGAAAACGGCTCTAACGATTTTCTTCAAATTTATACCATGGATAGCTATTTATAAGCCCTATCAACTGACATGAGTCTTATTTCTAGGAAATTGCAGGAGCTGCGTATATTCTCGAGAAAAATGGCGGATAATTACGAAAAACCATGTTTTCACGATTTTCTCAAAAATTACTCGACTGATTTTATTTCAAATTCATACTCCTCTAGTTATTGTATCAGCCCCATCACTGGCATGAGTCTCCTCTCTGGGAAACTAATGGGGGGTTCACCCCATCCTTGAGAAATGTACTCTGTAACCTCCTTCTCGTGCATGAGGTAGGTAGGTAGAGCAGTCTATAAAAATAACACATAGTCGAGATATTTCATCTGTAGAACAGCTGTTTTGACGACTTTTAAAAATCATCGGATTTCACAATAATTTACCAAAGGAAAAAGTACTCTGAAAACAATAATTATATACACACATATACAGTAGTCCGATCGTAGTTTCAAATAATATGTTTGCGCCAATCGTCATTATGTTATTTCTCTAAATTATTATCGTTTAGGAATGAGGCTCCCAGTTCAATGAGCAAGGAAAGTTGTGTGAGTGTACCACACCAGATTTTTTCTCTCCCTATCATTTTGATGATGTACTTATTGTATCAATCAATAAAGAATCAATAACTGTATCAAAGTATGAATAAATAAATAGATAAAATGAGCACGAAATGAGCGAAAATGAGTGGAGAATACTTACGACAGAACGACGAAAGTAATAGCCGAGAAGAACCACATATTGGTGCGCATGTTTTGTGTTGTAAGCTCGCAACCACTAATGTCAGTGATATGGAAGATGGCAGATGTCACTAATATACATTCACCACCTCTCAATCAACAGGCGACACATCAGTATTCCTCACAAAGCAAACAAAAACACGTCTTTTCATTGGTGACTAATAATTGTCATCATTATTCTCTCAGTTGATCTTTCTCTCTGTTTATCCTTTCTCCTCGTAGATCAGTTTAGATGAATCTCTCTCTCTGATTTACAAATTGTTTTTCAATATTTCCTAACCATATCCTTCCTCCTCTTAGATCAGGTCAGACGTCTCTCTCTCTCTCTCTCTCTAATTTACAAATTGTTTTTCAATATTTCCTAACCATATCCTTCCTCCTCTTAGATCAGGTCAGACGTCTCTCTCTCTCTCTCTCTCTCTCTCTCTCTCTCTCTGAAATTATATGAAAAAGCAGTACACTAAGGCCCGGTTGCACAAAACCCGGTTGCATTAAATTTTAATCCTGATTAGTTGCACGAGAGCCAATCAGAAAACAGTTTCTCGAAAAATTGGCTTCTCTGATTGGCTCTCATGGAATTAATCAGGATTGAAATTTAACCGGCTTTTTTGCAACCAGCACTGAGAGAAATAATAAATCAAAGGAACCCACGCTTTTAAACTAGAATGAGACTGTAACTGTAGCTATGTGCAATGAACTGGAGGCTATAACTCGGCATAACTGAAGTTAACTACTGTAAAAAGTTACTGTTGATATTAGCTATATACCTATTTCGGACTATGTGTAATCCTATACTATTAAACGAGCAACTTCTGTTTATATGTTTAGATAATAATAATGATAATAATAATAATAATAATAATAATAGTTGGCCTCCACATCACCCTTATAGCCAACCCGTTCCACCACATGGCGCCAAGTGACTAGTAAGTATGCTTAGGCATTTTCGTGCAATAGAACGGCACATGGCCTTGGTATATTGCAGCTGCCAAAAAAAAAACATTTAGAACTCGTATCACTCGAGTATGTTTTACATTGATCGGATTTTCCTCTTAAAAATGTTGGGTGCTTCAAAGAAGTCAATTTGATAAGACAATTTATTGCCAACTTCAATACATATCTCCAGAGGGGAGGTACAAGGCTCCCCTAAGAGGGGAGCTTCTTAGGAAAGCGTGAAATTGATGATAGTGTCTCAAATTTCGTGGAGGAACGACAACTCCAACTTCTCGATCACCAATATTCACTTGCCCATGAACACATTTATATAAGAACATGGCATCAAATTTGGTTCTTTTCCATTCCAGAGACTCAAATTTCACGGTCTCGCAGAATTGTCTGTAAGAGAGTTCCTCCATATCTGGCATGAGTCGTTTTAATACAAGATGCACAAATCTTCTCTGAACAGATTCAATTTTATTAGATGAACATAGTCTGTCTCTGTTCCAAATAATAGAAGCATACTCCAGATGACATCGGACAAGTGAACAATAGAGGGTCTTCATTGTGCAGGGATCCCTGAAATCTCTTCCAATCCATCTCATAACTCCAAGTTGTCTTCTTGCCCTTGCCACAATATTATCAACATGCACAGTGAATAGAAGTTTACTATCAAAGGTAATACCAAGATCCTTCATTCTTTTGACGTGCTGAATATTTGTGTTTGCAATTTTGTAACAAAACCCAAGAGTGTTAGTCTTCCTGGAGAAGGTCATGATGAATGTCTTTCCCACATTGATAGGCATAAAATCCCTCCTAGACCAATCCAAAGCCCGGTCAATGTTGTCTTGCAAGGATAAGGAGTCCTCTCTTGACTTGATTTTCTTGAAGATTTTAAGGTCATCAGCATACATCAGAACCTCACAGTCCAGAACTCATACAATGTCATTCATAAAAATACTGAAGAGCAGTGGACCAAGATTGGAGCCTTGAGGAACCCCAGACGATGTTGTGAAGCTTCTGGAAGTGGCTCCTCTGAATCGTACACAAAATGTTCTATATTCAAGATATGACGTGATCCAGCAAATAAGATCCTGATTGAACCCGATACCATGAAGCTTTCTGATCAGTACAGAATGGGGCATCTTGTCGAAGGCCTTCTCCAGATCCAAGTATACCACATCTACTTGCTCTTGATTCTCCACATATGGTCCAACATATGATAAGAAATTTGCCAAATTAGTGGTGGTAGATTTTTGTGGCATGAACCCATGTTGAGAGTCGGTAATGGTAGTCTTTACATTGCTGAAAATATGCCTGTAGACAACTCTCTCAATTATTTTTGAAAACGGGTTCAAAATAGAGATTGGTCTGAAATCTTCGATACTGTTGGATCTGGTCTTTTAAGGGATAGGCACAACAACAGAGTCTTTCCAGACACTTGGAAATATTCCCATTAGGAAACTGCTTTTGACAATCGATGTCAGTACTGGAGAGATTAGATAACTCAAACCTTTTAAAATAAATATTGGAATTCCATCAGATGTTTGGATGTTTAGATGTTTATATGTTTGTATTCACCGGATCTCGAAAACGACTCCAACGATTCTCTCGAAATTCAGAACATAGTAGGTTTCTAATAAAACGATTCGATTGCACTAGGTCTCATCCCTGGGAAAACTCGCTGAAGGACATTGAAAGGATAATTATTATCCATCCTTGGAAAAACCGCTGATAATAATTATTTCGTCATCTGTTGGTGATGGAAGTGAGTGTGCGAGTACATGTGTGGTGGACTGTGTCAAAATTATGACTCAGCTGTTGAACTTTTGTAATCATTCAAGCAGGTACTTGTTTATTATTCAATATTAAGCCGTTGTTTATTATTTTCAATCCTGATTAATTATTATTTAATAAACAAGTGCCGGTTGCAAAAAAAGCCGGGTTATTTTCAATCCTGATTAATTCCAGTAGATCCATCTTTTTGGAATGGTCTTCTCTGATTTGGTTCACGGGGAAAAGAAGAAGAAGAAGAAAGAAGAAGAAGAGAAGAAGAAGAAGAAGAGAAGAGAAGAAAAGAGAAGAAGAAGAATAAGAAGAAGAAGAAGAAGAAGAAGAAGAAGAAGCAGATGAGAGGAGGAGGAGAGGAGGAGAGGAGGAGGAGGAGGAGGAGGAGAAGAAGAGATAATGAAGAGAGAAGGAGAATGGAATCGAGTGGGAAGAACTATAGTGGGTTCCACGTTATAATGGCAGTATTTGATTAACAGTGGTGTTGCTATCCTTGTCTATCATTCGACAAAGCAGGTAGCGCTACCCTTTTCTAGCTCCGCAACGTTGCCAATCCGTTTTTAACAACGAAGAAGTATAGTTAATTAAGGCAGACAATCGGCAAAGCTGTTCCACTAATCTTTAGGAAAGATACCGATGGCACCTAATCAAAAATTGCGCAATCTCTCGAAACACAACACAGAGCACACTAGACAATCAAAACTCTAAACTACTGTTCCCACATTCTATCATACTTGTGTAAAATTACGGTTACTTTCCACAGAGATTTTGGAAATGTTTGGGAAATTATTTGCATTTGAATTACTGTTTTGCGTGAATGAAGAGTATGAATTTTGCATTTTGTACCAATTTCGGAACAATCAGCGAGATTTTTTAGCTACACCCTCAATTTGTAAAGGAATGCAAGTAGGCCTAATTACAAGCGGTACCCTGCAGGTTGGGAGTGTCAACTGAAATTTTCAATCTTTGTGTCATTGACCGAACGAAATGAGGTCTAAGATTCAAGTCGACGGTTTGGCATTTCTCTTAATGTTTATAGGTTTATATATTAATTTATATGCTGCGCATTTACGGTGAAACGCGGTAATAGATTTTCACGAAATTTGACAGGTATGTTCCTTTTTAAATTGCGCGTCGACGTATATACAAGGTTTTTGGAAATTTTCATTCCAAGGATAATATAAAAGGAGAAAGGAGCCTCCTTCATACGCCAATATTAGAGTAAAAATCAGACTATAGAATTATTCATCATAAATCAGCTGACAAGTGATTACACAGATGTGTGGAGAAGCCAGTCTATTACTATATTTTTTGTATAAGGCCTATAGTTTCAATCAAAGACATAAAAGAGGTATGCATCTTTAAGCTGGGTTTACACCAAAGTTATCAACAAAATGGTTATAACTTAATCCTTATAGATTCTATTAGATTGAACGGGAGTTGACAAACACATATGTTTATCCTGTGTATGATAGGTTATGTTCAATCTAATATAATCTAAAAGGATTGAGTTATTAACATTTTTTAAATAAATTTGGTCTAATCGCAGTCTTTGGTTTCAATATTTTGTTTTGCAGTCATGGTGCGTGTTATTATATTATTATGCGTGCCCATCAGTATCAATATTCTCACATTCTAAAAAACTAATTTAACAGGTGAATAAAAATAAACAAATAAACTAAATAATGCTGGAGAAATTATAATATTTTTTATTCTAAAAAATTAATTTTCATCAGATAGAAAGATCATCACGGAACTGGATGAATTATATCATATGAAATACAAATTTAAACGCGAACTGAGTTTGTTAACATTTAAAACAGTTGACATCTGATACTTGTGAATGAGAGTACTGCGTGAGGTCTACTGTTCACAGAAGTAATAGTTATCTAGAGTCAAAAAATATGTCAATTAAAGACTGAAGTCAATTGGAATATTCAATTTGAATTCAACCATTTACGGTTACTATATTATCATAACTATAGTTCTACGGCAGTACGTATCAAGTGATAGTACAATCAGAGACCTATAATCTATAGTGAGGTTCAAGTTATAATGGCAGTGGAGAAAGATAGAAGAACAACGTTGCCGATCCTCTGTCTTGTCAATGCCTTCTATAGACGGTAGCTGACAGGGCTATTGATGTAATATTAACTGTTCATCCTCGTTAAAAATAATCAATTATATTCTATCAAGCAAGAAATATCGGGGGACTGAGCTTTGCTCTGGAGTGTAAAAGCATAGAAAATTTGTAACGAAAGATTTAATTCATAGTTCATATTTATTTATTCATTTTCTCTGTCGTACAATTATTTTTACAAAATTATATGAGGAGGCACAACTGGCTTATGCCCAAGGCTGTCCCTTTTCAAATTTATACTACAGTCCAAATCAAAATCTAGGTTAAGCCACTCATCAAATAACAATTTATTCACACTTCAAAAAACAAACACATCATCAATATTTATTACAAATAGATATACTATGAATTCTATTTAGAACGATATACTATGTTTGCTTCAATATTTGTTCATATACTATGTACTATTCTACACTAACAGCATCTAGTTACTATTTTGGACTTTCTGAAGTAAACATGTTTTCTAAAAAAAGAGAAATGAACGAAAATAAGTATTGCTGAATTTTTCTTCTCGTGAGATCAGCTGGATGATCCCACACATGCACTCGTTCACTCTCTTCCACTACAGTATCGACAGACGACAAAATTTCCAGCTGACGTATTTATCCATTTAATGTCCTTCAGCGAGTTATCCCAGGGTTGAGACCTAGTGCAATCGAATTTTCATATTATATAAACATAAAAACATCTGAACAGAAATTGCTCGTTTAATAGTATAGGATTTATATTATTTTCAACAATATCATAATGAATTTCCATAATCAAGATGAAATATTTTGTTGATTAATTATTAATTTTGCATTGTTGAAAGACGATCTGGCAACAGCGCCAAGCGAGAAAGGGATAGCGCTATCCTCTTTGTTGAATGGTAGACAAGGATAGCAATACCATTGCTAATCAAACACTGCCATTATAACGTGGACCTGACTATAGGTATATCTTTACGGTGAAGGTTTATTCTTATTTCAAACGGCATCTTTTGCTCTATGGTACAATCATACAGAAACAATAGCATAAGTAGATATTCCATGGTATAGGGCGTTTATGTCTCAACTTTTACTGTTATCTCAAGCTGATAGTCCAACAAGTTCTTTCCCGTGAAGCTTTATGATGCTGGTAGTCTCTCATATTGTGCCGTTCATACACTCTTACCCGATCAAAACAGTAAAAATCGACAATAATCGGCTTGAGATAACAGTAAAAGTTGCGACATAAACGCCCTATACCATGAAATATCTACTTATGCTATTGTTTCTCTATGGTACAATCGATATTTCAGTACTCATGATTTATGGCTGTTGATATTTTTAGTCACAAGTTTAAAACTGACACTGACTCAGAGATCTAGAAAGTTCTTTCGGCAACATTGTGCGGACACATTATTTGATTCTTCTGTTGACTTTTGTTTTGAAACAATGGAGACAATCAGCGCGAATTGTTCTACACTCTTTGATTGCTCACTTCACGACAGAATATTCCAGAATTTCTACTATTCGTCATACGAGTGCAGTACCTAGTTTAGCTTTTTGCAATCGAGTTTTTTGTTTCTTCTCGAACGACTATGACGGCAACCAAAATAAGTTTGATCTTGATTATTCTCCTTGTTAAATAAATAAAAATATCGGTTCACAGAGCTTTGCTCGTTATTTATTCATCGATTCATCGACTTTTGATAAACCGAACACAATTCTTTAAAATGATTGGGGAAGGACTTGCAGGCACAGCCAAAAACTGTTTCTTCCCGAATTTTTATTTATACACTAAAAATATTCCAGAAAGTAGGTTATGTTTCATACACTTGAATTTAGGTTCAATTTATTGTTCAAACATTTGAAAACAAAAAAGTTCTAATTTAGATTATTTACAAACCAAATTAAATAACACTCATTAATCACTTAAAATTGTCAAATTATGATCAAATATGATATACTCTAGTTTAGGAGGATTATCATGTCATGTCAACAAATCAGATTATGTTGATCAAGTCTAGCTCGATAACATTTCTCGCTGAATGATTATGATTACACAGCTGGAAATAATTCTGTCTCTCTCCCACACAGGCTCACGCATCTTCTGTTATCGAGAGACGACAAAATTATCATCTGTTTTTCCAAGGATGAATTATCCTTTTCATGTCCTTCAGCGAGTTTTCCCAGGGAAGAGACCTAGTGCAATTGAATTTTTATATCATAAACCTACTATATTTCAAATTTCGTCAAAATCGTTAGAACCGTTTTTGAGATCCGTTGAACATAAATAACCAGATAACCACATATAAGAATATAAACAGATATACAGAAATTGCTCGCTCAATATAATAGGATAAATATAATTATTTTATAGCCATTCCAGCTATATATATATATATATATATATATCTATATTTATATATATATATATATATATAATATATATATATATATATATCTATATTATATCATAGATACAGACAACGTCATATTCTAATTCTGATTCAAACATACAACAAATTCGAATTCAAATTCAAATTAGAACAAAAAGTGAAGTCATTTAATAACGGTATTAAATAAAAAGACTAATAAATTTTCAAAAACCACAGATTTATTGATAGTTAGATAGACCGGTTCCGGTTGTTACACCATTGACAATCTCTGATAAACTCTTAGTTTATCAGAGATTGACAATGGTGTAACAACCGAAACCGGTCTCTCTAACTATCAATAAATCTGTGGTTTTTGACAATTTATTAGTCTTTTTATCAAATATGAATAATTATCACAATATCAACTTCTCAACTACACAAAAAAACTTAATAATGGGTTGTAAAAAAGACCCTGTCTAAAATTAAATTAGGCTATTAATTTGTGAAATTTCATGAGATTCTTTCCAAAACTCATTGTAATAGAATAAATGTAATAAAAATTTATTTTAAAAAATGTATTTGAATGAATCATTTCTCCTCGAATGACAATTAATAGTAATATGGAAACACATTTTGCAACAAAATATTGTGACGGGGATAAATAATGGTAGAAGAATGGACAAGTTTGAGAGAGAAGAAGGATTAGGATCGGTTGAAGAAAAGCTTCTCAAATTTTAACAAAGATTAAATGTCACGAGAACCAATCAGAGTAGCCTGCTCTCTAAGGCTGGTCACACACCGATTAGTCAAGACAAGACTAGTCACGTTTAGTCACAATACTTCACATAGTTGCTTATGGAGACATGTCTAATTGCAATGACTAATCAGTGTGTGTTGCATCATAAGCAGCAATGTGAAGTATTGTGACTAAACGTGACTAGTATTGTCTTGACTTATCGGTGTGTGACCAGCCTGAGACTAGGCACACCCCAGTTACTCAAGACAAGACAAGACATGTTCAGACACGTTCAGTCAAAATACTTCACATAGTTGCTTATGAAGACATGTCTGATTGCAATGACTAATCAGTGTGAGTTGCGTCATAAGCAACAATGTGAAGTAATGTGACTAAACGTGTCTGATCATGTCTTGTCTTGTCTTGACTTACTGGTGCCTAGCCTAAGAGAACCTTCTCTGATTGGTTTTCGTGAATTTAATCATGATTAGACTTAATAGACTTTCATGTAATTGGAGTAAAGACTGATAAATGGGACAAAATTGATCACTAATCAGATCAAGACAAGAATAATAAATGGGACAATATTGATAAATATCAAAAGTGGGACAAAAAATGGAACAAGGAGGCCTTCTTTCAACCACGTGTCTTCCGAACTCCCAACTAACTTCATTTCAAGTTTTTCAGTCCAGACTCGAGTCCATAACAAACACTTTTAAGGTTAGTGGGTCACAGCATCCAGCTTTCAGGCCTCTTATTATTATTATTTTCCAGCGCAAAAGTCCATCTTAATGGCGGAAGGATATAGTATATCATCCCTTGGGTCAACATTAATTTGGGCAAAGATTTCAAAAAATGAGGTCATCATTGTCCCAACTTCCGGCCAAAATTGCACGTGTAGATTCTGGTGTGCACGTGTAGTTGCCATGGTAACCAGCCTACTATCATATGACGTCACACGTGCAAGTGATGACGTCAGCAGGCCACGTGGATGACTCCCCAATATGGGTCAGCGAACTCCATCACAACATGCGGACTTCTTTTAGTCAATGTAAACAGAGTGATGATGTACTGCTTTTAGCCAATGGAGCCAAAGCTATACCAATACCTACTATTACTTCTAGTAGGTATAGTAGGTATATTCTGAAGTAATAGTAGGTATTGGCTATACTGTACTTCTTTTAGCGAATGTACACAAAACAATGAAATAACTTTGTAGATAAAACTTCTATAGTGTGGTCCACGTTATAATGGGAGTGTTTGATTAGCAGTGGTATTGCTATCCTTGTCTAACATTCAAAAATCTGCTACACTACTTTCCTTGCCGTTATGAAAATTGATCACCTGACGCTAGTATTCACGCGCATCTCAAGTCTACAACTATTCAAAGATCTGAACCAACTGGTGACAGGACAATAACGCAGGAAACACGAGGTCTGCTATCTCTTCATAGTGAATGATTCAATAGAATCAACAGTTGCCAACAGTTTGCAATTGAATTTCTCAGTTTTCTCAAATTTCAAGCTTATTTTCAATTTTAGGTGAAAATGTTACTGAACATTAATTGTAGAGATTTTCATGCTCAATCTTTTCCACTTAATTTTTTTTCGTTTAAATTGTATCTGAAACCTGATAATTGGGAATCAAAAATCAAACTTTGCATAGATGGGGCGGGGCGGAGCTCCTGGAATTTTTACACATATGGGACTTGTGGCAGTTGATAGAGCTTATCAATGACTATTCTAGGTATGAATTTGATCAAAATCGTTGGAGCCGTTTTTGAGAAAATCGCGAAAAATCCTGTTTTTGACAACATTTTAGCCATTTTAGCCGCCATCTTTACACACACACACACACACATACAGACCAATACCCAAAAAACCACTTTTTTGGACTCAGGAGACCTTGAAACGTACAGAAATATAGAAATTGGGGTACCTTAATTTTTTTCGGAAAGCAATACTTTCCTTACCTATGGTAATAGGGCAAGGAAAGTAACAAAGCAGATAGCGCTATCTCTTTCTTGCTTTGCTCTGTTACCAGATCGTCTTTTAACAATGTAGAATCAATAATATTAATCAAAAAAATATTACATCTTAATTATGAAATTATTGAAAAATATAATTTCTTGCTTAATAAAATATAATTGATTATTTTAAACGAGAATGAACCGTTAATATTACATTAATAAATCTGTATCAGCTACCGTCTATAGAGGCATTGGCACAAGACAGAGGAACGGCAACGTTTTTCTCCTATCTTCCTCTACTGTCATTACAACGTGGATTTCACCATAGGCAATCCGAACACAGCTATGTTTTATTGCTTTCAGCCACTGTAAGCTATGCTGTATCAATGTAAATTAATTAATCATACAGGATAGACTGGGATTATGGTCATTTTTCAAGTGACATAGCACATCAATATAATACTAGTAGTTTTGTGAACAGTAGACCTCACGCAGTTTTCTCATTCACAAGTATCTGGTGTCACCTGTTCATCGACTTCTCCAGACATCTGTTTAATGCATGCATTCAATTACTTGTCAGCTGATTGATTAGGAATAGTTCTAAAGTCTGATTAATCCTATCTCCGGAGAAGATGATAATAATATCGCCACAAAAGCCGGGAAAATTTAATCATTATTAATTGCACGAGAACCAATCAGAAAAGACTTATTTTTATAAAAGCCTTTTATTTATTAGCTATAATTATTAGCCTAATTATTAAATATATCTTTTATAAAAAATAAGTCTTTTCTGATTGGTTCTCCTGAATTTAATCACGATTAAAAATTAACCGGGTTTTGTGCAACTGCCACAATGAGTCTTTACTTTATTCTTCGGGGAACCAGTGCCAGAGACCATGAACCATTGTATTTTAAATTTGAAATATATTAATATATATATATATAAATAATATATATAAATAATAAATAATATTATATAAATATTTGTATTTATATTAATTAAATATTGATATTGTAAATTCCAATTGTGAGATATCGAGGTAGTTCTTATGTCTTATAGTGTAATAATTAATTGTTAAATATTATTAATAATATAATTATTAAATGGTCATCAATTGTATAATAAAAAAAATTTATTCAATTTTCAACTCACACATTAATTCATAGAGCAAACTGTATTGGAACAGCTGAAGAAGGTTGAATTAACTGTTCCAATAAAGCTGCGTTTACACCAAAGTTATTAACAAAATGTTCATTTTCCCGTCCTTATAGCTTCTATAAGATTGAACATAACTTATAAATTATGACTGTGTATTTGCATTTGCATAGCCACCTCTAATACCTCTGTATTAGAGGTGGCTATGGTATTTGTGAAGCTCCCTTTAATCTAAATATCGTTGACACCGAGCTTCGCTCGTTATTTTTATTTATTGATAAACAGAACACGATTCTCTAAAATGATCGTGTTTATATTTTACAGCTGGCTACATTATGTCATCTTATGAATTTCGGGGATGCGATATTTTGATTTCCCACAGACTCACTCGCTCACTCACTTTTTACTATCCACAGACGACGAAAGTCTCAGGTGTTTCAGCCAAGGTTGAATTATCCTTTTTATGTTGTTCAGCGAGTTTTCCCAAGGATGAGACCTAGTGTAATCAAATTTTTATATCATAGACCTACTATGTTCCAAATTTCGTGAAAACCGTTAGAGCCGTGTTCGAGATCCGTTGAACATAAATAACCAGATATGAAAATATAAACAGGTATACAGAAATTGCTAGCTTAATATAATACGATAGAGTCTACAAAGACGAAAAATAAACATTTTTTTAATAACTTTGATGTAAACGCAGCTTAAGAATATTCATTCACTCAAATTCATGTTCCTCGTTATATTTTGTGTCAAATTTGATCATGTCCTTATCAAATATTTGATTGCCCAACACGGGGAATCGAATCTTTGATGAAAGTTGAAGTTTATCAAAGGTCTGTGACAAAACGGTATATGACAGTGTGATGGGGATCCTAAGATAGATCACTCAGATTAGTCATACATAGAAGATAAATCCATAAATTTCTAAATGGACCCCTTCTCCTGCTATAAAAATTGCAGTGGATCTCTAGCCAATCTGCTTCAGGGTAAGGGATACGTCACTTAACGAGGGTTGGTTGCTGGGAGGAGGAGACGGGTGGAGGCGGAGCAATGACGTCATTTGTTTGGGATCAACGAACCCAGCTGTTTTTTTGAATGACCCAGAAAATGGGCCACGCCACGTGGTTCCTAACGATAACTGGGTCATGAGTTCATCAGCCGCTTCTTCTCTTTCTTCCCTTCTTCTTCTCCTTCTTCTCCCTTTCTACTCACCCCCAGGATGCTGACCTTTGCTTGCTGATTCACAGTGCAAGTTCACTTTATTCAACCCTTGGACGTGGAGATATTACTCAATGAATCGTAGCACAGTTGAAAATTACAATTACAGTTTTTTACACTTGAAAATATCTCTTGAAACTCTCAAGAGTTGAAAGTAGTTCCGTTATAACTAGTAGTTCTGTGAACAGTAGACCTCACGCGGTATTCTCATCCACAAGTACCTGATTGAAACTATAGACCTTATGGAAATGCAGCAATAGACTGGCTTCTCCACACATCTGTGTAATCACTTGTCAGCTAATTTATGATGAATAATTCTATAGTCTGATTTTTACTCTAATATTGGCGTATGAAGGAGGCTCCTTTTTCCTTTTATATTATCCTTTAAATGCAAAATTTCCAAAAACCTTGTATATACGTCGACGCTCAATTAAAAAAGGAACATACCTATCAAATTTCATGAAAATCTATTACCGCGTTTCGCCGTAAATGCGCAATATATAAACATTTAAACATTAAGAGAAATGCCAAACCGTCGACTTGAATCTTAGACCTCACTTCGCTCGGTCAATTACTGTGTGTAAAATATTATCATGCTGGTGTTACTAATGAAATTATGTACTAGCCCTAGCTATATAGGTACTAACCCTAGTATACCTAAGGCTGTTTTACTATTACTCAATGAATCGTAGCACAGTTAAAAATTACAATTACAGTTTTTTACATTTGAAAATATCTCTTGAAACTCTCAAGAGTTGAAAGTAGTTCCGTTATAACTAGTAGTTCTGTGAACAGTAGACCTCACGCAGTATTCTCATCCACAGGTACCTGATTGAAACCTTATAGAAATACAGCAATAGACTGGCTTCTCCACACATCTGTGTAATCACTTGTCAGCTGATTTATGATGAATAATTCTATAGTCTGATGTTTACTCTAATATTGGCGTATGAAGGAGGCTTTTTTCTCCTTTTATATTATCCTTGAAATGCAAAATTTCCAAAATCTTGTATATACGTCGACGCGCAATTTAAAAAGGAACATACCTGTCAAATTTCATGATAATCTATTACCGCGTTTCGCCGTAAATGCGCAACATATAAACAATCAGACATTTAAATATTAAGAGAAATGCCAAACCGTTGACTTGAATCTTAGACCTCACTTCGCTCGGTCAATAAAATAAAGGGTACCTACTCAAAAAAATGTCATTTGTTTGGGTACTTGATGAAATTTTTGTGTTTTTATAATCAGTAGCCCTAAAATAGAGAATTAAATCTGTAATATGATGAAGGAGAGAATTGTCTTACACGGGATATGAAATTCACGATTGACGCATCATCACATCTCAACTACTGGACTGATTAACTTGAAATTTTGCATCTAGATTCTTGATTCACAGAGACCTATAGGCCTATTTTAAGGACTTCACTTGTAAGACTTGACTTACTTGGACTTTAATTGCAGAGCACGAGTATTTAGAGTATTTACTAGTAAGTACTTAATAAGAAAATTGATTTGGACTTTCGTTTAATAATAATAAATTTATTAACATTTATAACAAAATGCAGTTATCGTTTATAACTTTAATTTTCCATGATTTTCGTTTAAAACTCACTAGTAGTTCTGTGAACAGTAGTCCTCACGCAGTTTTCTCATTCACGAGTATCTGATGTCACCTGTTCAAGTTGATTCAGTTGCATCATAATTTACTCTTAAAAACTGATATTTGTTTTCTCCAAGATCAAAAACTCACTTATGTTAATAAACTCAGTTCACGTTTGAATTTATCCAGTTTCGTGATAATCTTTCCATCTGATAAAAATATTTCTCAACTTTTTTGAAATTATTTTTTTTGAATCAAGAATATTACAATTTCTTCGGCATTATCCAGTTCATTTGATCATTTTTTATTTCATTTTCAATCACCTATTAAATTTGTTTTTCAAATGTGAGAATATTGATACTGATGGGCACGCAGCATGAAAAATATTGAAACCCTACCTTATTATAGAAATAGACACGGCCAGCTATCTGTGTAATGCATGCAATGAATAATCCATTTGTCAGCTGATTGATTATGAATAATTCTATAGTCTAATTGATCCTATCTGCAAATTAGATGATTATATTATAGTGATATCAGAGAATGGAGGAATTCCTTTTCTTCTCATATCATCATTAAAATCCAAAATTTCAAAAAACCTTGTGTTTACATCGACGCGCAGTTGAAAAAGGAATATTCGTGCCAAATTTCATCGAATTCTATCAATGCGTTTGGCCGTAATCTCGTTACATACAGACAGACAAAAGAGCAAATCGAGTTGAAACATAGACCTCACCACGTTCGGTCAATTATAATTTGAGGAGATATAATTCCTCATTTATTCCATTTCCATAAAAATGCTAATCTACTTCTCATTAAACGTGGACCAATGCCAATTAATGTAATTACAATAAAACTCTAATGAACTGGAAATGAATACTGTATGATAAATGATATTTATGTGTTATGCATCATTTGTGAAGTGTCCAATCTTCTAGTTTCTCAGAAATATATGGTTACTAGCCGTCAGGCCCGCTTCGCTCGCCATATCCGTCTAGCCTGGACCCCCGACTGGATCGTCCAAAAATGAGATCAGCGGGCCTGCATTTTCCATTTGAGCATGCTTCATTCCATCAGAAAGTCAAAGTACTGAGAAAACGCAGAAGAGCTGTGAAAAACGTTGGAAAAACGCTGATGTTGGGGGTATTTTTGATGAAATATCAAAGTCATCTTATTACAACATTTTGAGACCCTAGCTAAAACTCTGTACCAAATTTGAACATTTTCTGTCTATTACTTGATGTAAGAACTGAGAAAACGCAAAAAACCGCTAATTTTGGGCGTATCTTTGGCGTTATGTCAAATTCCTTCTAACGCAACATTATTACATCCTAGCTGAGCTAAATTTGAGCATTTTCTGTTTATTTATTCTCGATAATGCTGAGAGAACGCTAAAAAACCGATGGAAAACGCAGATTTTGGGCATATCTTTGGAAATTTTTCCAAATCCGTTCTCAGTGCGCCTCTAAAGGGCCAACTGAACATACCTATCAAATTTTAAATTTTATCATATATTAGGACGATCCAGTTGGGGGTCCAGACTAAACGTCTGGCTAAACGGATATGGCGAGCGAAGCGAGCCTGATGGAGAGTAGGCTAATATAATATAATATTCCCAGGAATAGCTCTGATTGAAGTAGCAGTGCCCAATCAATTTTTCCGCGATAAATGCATTTCAATCTTCAACTTAGAGCCAACCTAACAAAGTCAACTCAACTTAATGCCAACCCTTAAAATTATTAATTTAGTTACCAGTTAACAACTGTTTCGAAGAGGTACTCTCTCTAGATTATAGTTCTATATTAACATATGGTATGGACATTTCAATTATAATTAAGAGATTGGAATAGAAGAATATACATGCTAAAAGACGAACTTTAAACCCTTAAAAACCACCCTTAGAGTTAAAATTTTTCCAAATCCGTTCTTAGTGCGCCTCTAAAGGGCCAACTTACCAAATTTGAACGTTTTTGGTCCGGTAGATTTTTAGTTATGCGAGTGAGTGAGTCAGTCAGTCAGTAGTGAGTGAGTGCCATTTCGCTTTTATATATATATATATATATATATATATATATATATATAATATATATATATATATATATATATAATATCAAATCGATTCACCCAATGAATTAATAATTTATTGTAATATGATATGAAAGATCATTTAGATCGTAAGATCCGGAAAATGAAGTACTATAAGATTACAAAAAATGGGTTCTCAATAAAATAGAGTTACAGATGACCTGCTCCTAAAAGACAGACAGAGTAAGCTCTCAATTTGTTACTCTCTTAATTCCCTCAGGATTTTCTCGAACCTCAGTATGTGGGTGACCAGGAATAGATTCAGCGGTAGCGAGTTGCTAAACTTAGAAACCACTTCAACACAAACTCCTTTATTTCAACTGATTGTAGATTTTCTTCTTCTCCTTATTTACCTTCTTCATGTACTGAAATTCCTTTTTCTTCTTTCTACTCTCTCTCTATCTTTTCTTTCTTCTCTTTGGTAGAGAGTTAGTGGGAAGGATATTTTTAATATTCTTTCCTGAGAATGGACATTGATATGTCCAAAGCTCCGCCAATTTATGTAGATGCATTACAATATTATCTTGTATAGTTATTCCAAGATGCTTTTTTTCATATCACTGTAAAGTTTAATAATTATTTTCTTAGTTTATGTTATGTGAATTCATCTAAAACTTTGCTGTATTGTGAGCTATTGTTTGTAAGTGTATAAGCCAGTATATATTGTAATCTACATAAATAAAGTACTCAATCAATCAATCTCTCTTCTACTCCTCTTCTTATTTCCCCATTCTTTCTCTCTCTCTCTCTTTTCCGTTCTTCCTCTCCATAATCTTTATTCCAAAAAAGAGGAATAAAAACATTCATCTCCATTCATCTATTCAATCATTTATTCTCTAGCCTGTAATATTTTGAGAATTTGTAATTTTTAGTTTGTATTCGAATTGCATCTTGTATGATGTATTATTTTACTGTGTGGAAATAAATTTTATTTGGTTTGATTTTGCTCCCTCCATTTCCTATCATTCAAAATCAAATCAAATAAAATCATTCTTCCCCCCTTTGTCTTCCTTCCTCCATCATCCTACTCTTCCTCTTCCACTTCCTCTTCCTCTTCCTCTTCTTCTACTACTTCTTCTTCTCCTTCTTCTTCTTCTTCTTCTTCTTCTTCTTCTTCTTCTCCTTCTTCTTCTCCTTCTCCTTATCCTCTTCCTCCTCCTCCTCCTCCTCCTCCTCCTCCTCTTCCTCTTCCTTCTCCACCTCCTTCTTCTCCTCCTCCTCCTTCTCTTCCTTCTTCTTCTTCTCCCTCTCCGTCGCCGATTTTCTCCTTTCTTTCTCTCTGAAGGAAGACAGACTTTTTTTTCTGACATGCTATTCTTGTTCTTCATTCAAGATTGATGTCAATCAAGATATCTTAGCAATCAATCAACATTGATATGAATTGCACCAAACAAATTAATATAAAATGAAGTTTATTCGATAGTTTAAGAGGCACAATATTCTTTATGAGTGGGAGTATCAGACAGACATAGGAAATGAGAAATCAGTTTCGGCTCCCATGTGAACGCAGCGATTACAACACCGCCATAAATTGTTGACGGTTGGTGAGGGCTGTCTCCTATAAATAACAGTTACCAATATTTGTAACAGTTACTCAATCTATAATATGATACAGGAAAGAACTGGCTTATACACGGAATACGGGATAGGAAAATTAAGTTTGACACATAATCACGTCTGAACTACTACTCTACTGATTAGCTTGAAATATATTTGCAAATAGATTCTTAATTAACCGAGGATGATCATAGACCTATTTCCAATTTTTAAGATTTAATTACATCAAGTTTTCAGTTTTTCAAGTTTTAAAATAAACCTTTGCGGAGCAAAATTCATCTGCTAGTATTATAATAAAGGAGAGAATTAGTTTATACACGTACGGGATAGGAAAATTATGTTTTTGTCATACTCACTCAATTGCAGCTGTTTTCCATGCATTAAATCAAGCCGGTAAACAGCTGTTTGCAGAACAAGAAAACATGTGATTTTCATTACAGCTTACTATACTGTAAAGAGATCATATTATTATGTTCTCCGAGTATGTTAGGACTCTACTGAGTCCTAATAGCATCTGAGTATACTGTATAATATACTAACTCAAATAGTTAAAGAACTCATTGAAGGAGTTTCAAGTTATAAGGACTCATCCGAAATCTTATAATTTGGGCCTTTGTTATTTTATTTGAGCTCTAAGGGTCTGTCTGTTATGAACTAGGCGCTACGGGCTAGGTCATGTTTATAGAATGCAGTAGCTCGAGCAGCAGCAGGTAATGGTTTCTGTTTCTCAGCAATACTATTCTTTCTCAGATAAGTATGACAAAAAATATTGTACGTAACTTGTACGGTAACGTATTCACCGCAATCGTATGATAATTCTGCCCTCAACTACGTTTCGGGCAGAAACAATCATACTTTTGCGGTAAATTATCGTTACCGGACTTGTTACGTAAAGTACTATTGACGCATCATCACGTCTGAACTTCTGAGCTGATTAACTTGAAATTTTGCATATAGAACAGAGGATGGTTATAGGACTATTCTCAATTCTTCAAGATCTCATTGCGTCAAGTTTTCAATTACACCCTTGCGGAGCACGGGTTACCTGCTAGTAGTATATAATATTCACGGTCCAGATGGGAACAGGTCTCAAATCAATCACTGGGAAGACAAAGCGTTCTCAATCCAATATTAGCCGCATCCAACTTGGTACTGCAACAATCCAGGATTAGTGGTGACGTAAATAGAAATACACTTCCTTCGGGACGCAGCAAGCAGGGAAGCAGGACACTGTGGTCAGGATGAGAAACGTGACGTCATTCGAAAGGTTCGATGTACTTCTAGAAAAAGAGGGTAGCGCAGTAGCCTATAGAGATGAGAGAGTAGTTCGAGAAATATCAATTGTCGATTCGAATTATCGAAATCTCTTATATTGACCTTAGTTCTCGAGATATATCGATTTCTAGATATTTTTGAAAAACGTCAATAACTAGAAAACTGTCAGTCAAAAAATAATTCTGAGGATATGGTTGGAGAGAAGAGGAAATTTCCTATGAGATGCATATTATTTGTTCCTCCGTTTGACGCGTTTGAACTTTTTATGAGCGTTAAAACTGTTTTAAATTTGGCTTTGATCCCGGAAAAACGTCAATAACTAGAAAACAGTCAGTCAAAAAATAATTCTGAGGATATGGTTGGAGAGAAGAGGAAATTTCCTATGAGATGCATATTATTTGTTCCTCCGTTTGACGCGTTTGAACTTTTTATGAGCGTTAAAACTGTTTTAAATTTGGCTTTGATCCCGGAAAAACGTCAATAACTAGAAAACAGTCAGTCAAAAAATAATTCTGAGGATATGGTTGGAGAGCAGAGGATATTTCCTATGAGATTCATATAATTTGTTCCTCCGTTTGAACTTTTTATGAGCGTTAAAACTGTTTTAAATTTGGATTTGATCCCGGTAAAACGTCAATAACTAAAACACTATCAGTCGAATTCTAATTCTGAGTAAATGGAAGAGGAAGAAATTTCCTATGAGATTCATATGATTTGTTTATTCGATGGAGGAGGAGGAGAAGGATAAACTAGAGTGAGGTCCACGTTATAATGGCAGTGGAGAAAGATAGGAGAACAACATTTCCGAACCTCTGTCTTATAAATGCCTTCTATAGACGGTAGCTGATACAGCTTTATTGATGTAATATTAAGTGTTCATTCTCGTTTAAAATAATCAATTATATTTTTTCATAAATTAATAATGAATTTTCATAATTAAGGTGAAATATTTTGCGAATTAGTTATAAGTTCTACATTGTTGAAAGACGATCTGGCAACAGAGCAAAGCGAGAACGAGATAGTGCTATCCACTTTGTTTAATGATAGACAAGGATAATTAAACACTGCCATTATAACGTGGACCTCACCATAGGAGAAAACTGGAGATACTAGTAGATGGACGTAGAAGACGTATAAAGGAGAGAAACAGGGTCATCAGTTTTTATTCAAAAATATATAGGTCGTCGGGGGGGGCTTGACCACAAGCCCCCCCCCCCTTTATCAACCCCAGATAAGATAACAAATAGATGTTGACAACTTCCTCTGTTTGTTTTCTCTCTCTTTCGTTTTCAGGATAGCAAGAATAATAAGAAGGCGGAAGCTAGGATTACAATGATATTAGTCTCCTAATGGAAGGTTATTAATTTTGTCGGACAATACCAGTAAATATGACCCATTTGTCTATTATGGTTGGTTGTATCTATTTCTTGTGAATGGAAGAAAGTGTGATGAAATGGGAAGTGGGTTATCAGGTTCATTAGATGCATCAAAAACTGGAGGATATAGATTTTTGATAGCATAAAATGCTCCGGAAAGATGTAAATGTTTGCACTGAAAACATGATGAGATTCTACGACAAATTCATTTGATAATTATTTTACAATTGTACTTTCTTCTCCTTGAGAGAAACACTTGCAATCTTGGGGACAATTTCCTTCAGGAAAAAGTTTAGTCTCTGAAATTATTCTCAAATCTTGTTTATTTCTGTATAGGGCTACCTATAATATGAATAGAAATAAAAATCTCAGTACCCTTTTTTGAATGATGGCTACATCATGGAATTTCGAGAAAATCGAAAATTTTTATTATTTCATAAAATAAAATTGTGATAAATTATTAAAAAAAGGGTACTGAGATTTCTATTTTCATTTCTTCTTTATTGGATTCAAAGATATAAAACCTTATACTTCAATAAAGGTTCAATTTCATCAAGCCTTGATGAAATTGAATAAGATCTACTCATACGCACTAGAAATACTTTCAAATTTCATAATAATTCATCAATAAATTTTATCGAATTTTCAATACAAAGAAAGAATCGAAAGATTTCAGTCATAGTAAGTGGATAAATTCATTTATTTAAGAAATGTGACTGATAGTCGTTCTTTTTTGATAATACATATAGATTAAATTAATAGAAAACAGTTCGTGATGGAAAACAACATTGAAGAAGATTTTGAATCTCTCAACTCTTGCAAATATTATTTATAATTTTCATATTATTTTACCTCTTCCCAGTATTTAATTTTTTTCATATTTTTACGATTTTACCAATGTACTTACTACTCCAAATCTTGCGAATATTATTTATAATTTTCATATTATTTTACCTATCATTGTTTAATATTCAATTTTGCTAATGTACTACTTTAATGTGCAATTCATCAATTACAGTATCACCACTATTTTCTCCAATATCCTTTTCCTTCATGATATTTCTTTTTTCCTTTTCATTTTCCTTTATGATATAATAAAGGAAAGGATTAACTTATACACGTACGGGATAGGAAGTTCACGAATGACGCATCATCACGTCTCAACTACTCAACTGATTAACTTGTCGTTTTACATATAGATTCTCAATGAACCGAGTATGGTTTATAGGCCTATTTTAAATTCTTCAAGATTGCAGCAGGTCAAGTTTTCAGTTTGTCAAGTTTGAAATTCGACCCTGGCGGAGCACGGGTTATCTGCTACCTCTAGTCGAAAATAATAGAAGTCTGTTAACATAATATTATTCCACTACAGTATCGACTATTCAATCAATATCCATGAAGATCCCACAATCTTCAATTTTCTTCAATCTTTTCATCCGTCTCAATAATTATCTGAATTCAATCGATTCGTCGAACTCTTCAATCGATGTTCCGTAAACAAACGATTGGAAGAATATTTGTTTATTATTTGGAAAATGGAATTTGAAGAGACATGAATTTCGTGGAACGGTTGTAGATGACACTGCAAGGGACTCGATAACAATTGGCCGTCTTTCACACATCGCAGTCGGGTCAGTGAACATTGGCACAACGCACTACTTTTCTGCATGTTTGTGACAACGCGTAGGTGCGACACACTCACATACATATACATGTACATGTACATGTATAGTATATATGTAAGCAGGTGTCACCTTTTACGAGAAATATTATCGATAAATTTGTATGACGTAGATACGAGTTGTTGTTAGTACGCAAAGGAGCTCGGAGTAAAATGATTATTGTAAGTATATTTCGTTTGAAATTGGGCAAACGAAACAAAGGCTGCATGTTGAGGAAGATCTACTTAATATTGAAATTAATGTATTGAGAAATTTGAAATGGTACTGTAAGGTTTTCAAGTATAATTTATATCCTCCAGTTCTAATGTACTATCAGACACAAATTCGGAGTAAAACGAATATTGTAGGTATTTTGTTTGAAATTGGGGAAAGGAAACAAAGGCTGTGTGCCAGTAGCACAAAAGCCAGTTAAGTTTTAATTGTAATTAATTCCCTAATCAGAGAATCCGTCTTATGGAAAAGGCCTTCTCTGATTGATTCTC
Organism: Nilaparvata lugens; assembly: GCF_014356525.2. Taxonomy (NCBI): domain Eukaryota; kingdom Metazoa; phylum Arthropoda; class Insecta; order Hemiptera; family Delphacidae; genus Nilaparvata; species Nilaparvata lugens. The sequence goes on from NC_052508.1 coordinate 6,367,670, forward strand.
GTGAAAGTAATCACGGTTAAAATTCAACCGGCTTTTGTGCAACCGGCACTGTATGTTTTGGATTGAGGAGGATCTACTTGATACTGAGATTGATTGATGATGATTGATTGATTGATCAATCAATGAATCTGATAAGATTTCTTATCAGAATTGATGATACTGATTGTTTGATGTATTGAGAAATAAATCAATATGGTGCTGTGAGATTTTCATGTATGATTTATCCTCCAGTTATAATGTACTATCAGAGACGAATTGGAGTAAAACGAATATTGTAGGTATTTTTTTGGAGTTGGGAGAACAAAAGGTTGTTTGATTGAAATTGAGGAGGATCTTATCGATACTAAAATTGATGTATTGAAAAAAAATCAATATGATACTGTGAGGTTTTCAATTACAATTCATATTCTTCAGGATAATGTAGGCCCACTATCAGACACACTCGGAGTAAAATGATTATTGTAAGTATATTTCGTTTGAAATTGGGCAAACGAAACAAAGGCTGCATGTTGAGGAAGATCTACTTATATTGAAATTAATGTATTGAGAAATTTGAAATGGTACTGTAAGGTTTTCAAGTATAATTTATATCCTCCAGTTCTAATGTACTATCAGACACAAATTCGGAGTAAAACGAATATTGTAGGTATTTTGTTTGAAATTGGGGAAAGGAAACAAAGGCTGTGTGCCAGTAGCACAAAAGCCAGTTAAGTTTTAATTGTAATTAATTCCCTAATCAGAGAATCCGTCTTATGGAAAAGGCCTTCTCTGATTGATTCTCGTGAAAGTAATCACGGTTAAAATTTAACCGGCTTTTGTGCAACCGGCACTGTATGTTTTGGATTGAGGAGGATCTACTTGATACTGAGATTGATTGATGATGATTGATTGATTGATCAATCAATGAATCTGATAAGATTTCTTATCAGAATTGATGATACTGATTGTGTGATGTATTGAGAAATAAATCAATATGGTGCTGTGAGATTTTCATGTATGATTTATATCCTCCAGTTATAATGTACTATCAGAGACGAATTTGGAGTAAAACGAATATTGTAGGTATTTTGTTTGGAGTTTGGGAAACAAAAGGTTGTTTGATTGAAATTGAGGAGGATCTTATCGATACTAAAATTGATGTATTGAAAAAAAATCAATATGATACTGTGAGGTTTTCAATTACAATTCATATTCTTCAGTTATAATGTAGGCCCACTATCAGACACACATTCGGAGTGAAATGAATATTGTAGGTATATTTCGTTTGAAATTGGGGAAAGGAAACAAAGGCTGTGTGCCGGTTGCACAAAAGCCAGTTAAGTTTTAATCGTGATCAATTCCCCAATCAGAGAAGCCGTCTTATGGAAAAGGCCTTCTCTGATTGGTTCTCGTGAAATTAATCACGGTTAAAATTTAACGGCTTCTGTGCAGCCGGCGCTGTATGTTTTAGATTGAGGAGAATCTACTTGATACTGAGATTGATGTGTTGATAAATAATTCAATGTGTTAATAATTCATAATTAATAATTCAATATTCATATTCTTCAGTTATAATGTAGACCCAATATCAGAGACGAATTCGGAGTGAAAAGAATACTGTACGGTAACTATGTCGTTTAGAATCGGGGAAACAAAAAGCTGTTTGATTCAAATTGGAGAGAATCGATACTAAAATTGATGTATTGGAAAAAATCAATATGATACTGAGTCTGTGAGGCTTTCAAGTATAATGTCTTCTTCAGCTATCTATCCTATTATATCAGGCGAGAAATTTCTGTATTTATATATCTTGTTATTTTTATACCTGGCTATTTTTAAATCTGGTTATTTATGTTTAACGGATCTCGAAAACGGCTCTTCACGAAATTTGGAACGTAGTAGGTTTATGATAAAGATTCGATTGCACTAGGTCTCATCCTTGGGAAAACTCGCTGAACGACATTAAAGGATAATTCATCCTTGTGTGCCGAGCACTAATTTTAATTCAGCCTTTTCCAAGTTATAATAGTAAATTTAATACGCAATAGACTAGACATTATGTGAGTTAGTGAAATAAATTATTTTCTCTCTCTCTATTATGAACGGCCATGACTTCGAGTTTCCCATGATAGATATTTAAAAATTGTGGCTCCGAGTCGTCGAGGAATGTAGATTATGGAATCATCTCTAAAACTAGCCTTCCTGTCGCGACATGGAGTGCGATAAGCTGGAAAACAGCAAGCATTGAAATTATAACAAACTACCGATTTTGCAGTTACTATTTGGTCCAAAGGCTCTAGAAGCCACGCGACGATTGGTCAAATGATTCCCTTCGCCCAATAGGAGACCGACCTGTTTCTAAATACATAGTGGGGGGATTCCCCAGCCGCGAGGACCAATTACGTTCGGAGGACACTTTGCTAGGAGCACTACGAGAGTAAGATGTAGTCATTATGTTTCGCCCTTTTTGGGCAAGTTTATAAGTTTATATATTAGTTAATGTAGGAGCTAGTTTTTTTTTCTATTAAAGTTTAAAATTTCTAGTAGTGCCATGTCCTGAAAAGTTTAATTGTGTTTCTTCATCATGTACAAATAATTGTTTCTTCAAATAACGCTAAGGTACGTAAAATAAGGTTAAAATATAATTTAGGGAATTTAATAATTGAAACTTCAATCAAAGAGTATTTTATCAACAAAGCCTGTTATTGTTCAAGCTGATATATTGATTGAGAATAGTCTTTTTGAGTTTATTAGTGATGGAAGATAATTATAATTATTTTTTTGAAGAAGTACGTACAGTAAGTAGAGAAGAAAGTTTTCACTTATGTTACATTTGAGTTATTGTTTCTGGAGATATATTATCGTAGAGTATTCCTGAAAGTCAGGAAGATAGCCTTTATATTGGAATGAAATTTTTACGATTATGTTCATATTGAGTTTAAGACTCAATTTTATATTTTTCTGACTGTGTTTTCTCATGGCGTTAAGGCTTTTAACTGAACGCTAATTTATTAAATTATAACAGAACTTTTGATTTATTTGTGAAGAAAGATCCATCAATTCTGATACAAAGAATCAGTAGTTATAGATAAAAATCTATAAAATGAGGATTCAAATAGAATGAGAGAATTAATTATTTTTAATCAATAGATAACTCCTGTTTAGCTTTTGATGAATTGTAGGAAGAGTTAGAAATTAATGCTGTAAACATTTATTTACAGCGGCTCATGTGTGTCCCCAACCAACTTCATGTACCACCTTTGGTTCCGCAACTTTATGTAACACCGCTTCAAGACACCCGTTCAGACGACAGGTCTAGGGACGTAAGAGGACGTCGCCGTCAAGCCAAATTCAACCGGTAAAAGTTCACCGCCAAAAACAAGGTACTGTAACCCCGACGATAAAGCAACGTACAGACCAACGAAAGTGCAGTGTAGTGAAACAAAGGTTCATTCGAGAATGTCAATCAAAAGTGGGGATTCAAAAAATTATGAAATGGGTTATATGGGTTACTATCGACGAAATTTGGGTTCAACGGGCTTTTCTTTCTTGAGTAATTTCATGTTGAAATTAATTTGTTATTTTATGACTGATATTGTTTGGTTTTGTGACGTATTGCTATCTAAACGGGGATAGTAATGCGCCCCCTAATCAGATGAAGAATGTCAACAAAGTAACATGAAATTGTTGTTTCTGTTGTTCGATTTTAGCTGCCAATGTTTATTGAAGCTGTTTGTATTTTTCCATTATTTCAAATTGTAGTGTTATTCTATAGTATAAACCTATTAAATCAGGCATGGCAAGATTAATTGAAGTTTTCTTGACTCTAGCCCGTTCAACTGCATGAATTAGGTATAGACTCAGGTATTTTCTAGATGTGTCTGCCTATTTCTAAATTCTAAATTTTATTCAAAATTATCTTCTTTATCATCTTTTAAAAGGTCAGACACACTTGGCTGAAACAGCTGTGGATAGTAAAAAAGTGAGTGAGCGAGTGAGTATGTAAAAATCTAAATATCGCATCCCCGAAATTCATAAGATGACGTATAACAAGCTGTGAAATATAAACACGATAATTTTAGAGAATTGTGTTCTGTTTATCAATAAATAAAAATAATGAGCAAAGCTCGGTGCCCCGATATTAGGCCTAATCTGTGATACATAATAAAGGAATATTGTAGACATTTTGTTGTGAAATGGAAGAACAAAAAGCTGCCTGATTCAAATTGAGGAGGATCTAATCGATTCTAAAATTGATGTATTGAAAAATTCAATATTTGAGATTTTCAAGTATGATGTATTCTTCAGTTATCTATACTATAATAGAGGAAAGAACTGGCTTATACAGTACGGGATAGGAAATCCACAAATGACGCATCATCACATCTGAACTACTGGACTAATTAACTTGAAATTTGGCATAATATAGATTTTTAATTCACCAAGAATGGTTATATGGCTATTCTACATTCTTCAAGTTTTCAGTTTGTCAAGCTTCCAATTAGACCCTAGCGAAACACGGGTCACCTGCTAGTAAGTACTTAACAAGAAAACTGATTTCAACTTTTGTTTGATGTATACTTATATTGATTGATACAATAAGTACATCATCAAAATTATAGGGAGAGAAAAAATAAGGTAATCTTGTGCTATTCCTCTCCCAAATTTAGATAAGGTTACACATAGTCCGAAATAGGCTGAGTCTTGTAGTTGTTCACTTCACAAAATTTTCAGTCCATAATTATTTTCATTAAGTAGATTTTCAAATTAAGATCCTTCAAAACCAAACTAAAGCTGCGTTTACACCGGAGTTATTAACAAAAACTTATTAACTTGACAATCGTCGAAAATTTCACTTAGCAAAAGTTAATAGCTCGTGTTTTCAACAGAAAATTCCTTTTTATTGAAGAAAATGTTATCAGCATCAGTTAATAACAAAAATATTAAACTATTTAATAATAGTTAATTATTGCTATTAACTTCGGTGTAAACCCAGCTATAGAATAAAAGTTTCACATTATTATCACTAAAATATGAAGTATCACATATTAAAGAAAATATCGGGGTACCGAGCTTCGCACATTATTTTTATTTATTGATAAACAGAACTCAATTCTCTAAAATGATCGTGTTTATATTTTACAGCTGGCTATACGTCAGCTTATGAATTTCGGGGATGCGATATTTTGATTTTCCACAGAATCACTCGCTCAATTTTTACTATCCACAGACGACGAAAGTCTCAGCTGTTTCAGCGAAGGATGAATTATCCTTTTAATGTTGTTCAGCGAGTTTTCCCAAGGATGAGACCTAGTGCAATCGAATTTTTATATCATAAACCTACTATGTTCCAAATTTCGTGAAAATCGTTAGAGCCTATTTCGAGATCCGTTGAACATAAATAACCAGATATAAAAATATAAACAGATATACAGAAATTGCTCGCTTAATATAATAGGATAATTTCGCAGGACCAAAAACAAACATATTCTAAAAGCACAGCTGACGGTTTATGAAATCTATTAACAATTCAACAAATGCATTTATCCTTTATAACTTGAATTTTTCATGATTCTCGTTTATAACTCATTAGCATTTGAGGAGACGTCATTCCTCATTTATTTCCATCTCTATAAAAATGCTAATCCACTTCTCATTACATCAGAAAAACAACCCTTCCGCCACCATTAGCAGATAACCCAGAAACCGTATCCGTCCTATCATCTCATCCATTGTTAAAAAAAGTTCCGCAACGGACGCACCGAGTGACGTCATCAGGGTAGAGGAGCCCCTGGCCCAAAATTTGGGCGTGAATGAGACCCAAAATCGCACGTGTGACCCAGCCTGCCACGTGTAAGGCCACTGAACTGGGTCACAAGGTCATGCACCAGGTCTTCAGATCTCAGGATGACGCATTTCGCCTTTGATGAATGGACTGACTCAGATCGGATGGGTTTACATCCGCGAGAAGCTGTCCCAACGGTTGAATGGAGAGCTGCGGAAAAATAGAGTTGTTTTCGTAAAGATGATTACAAAACAAGACTAATGAAGTTTAGATTTGTCATACTAATTATTTTGTGTACTTAGGATAAAGCAATTTCAATATAGGATAGACTTCACAATCAATCAAATTAGCCCCAAAGCTACCTATTATACAAAAGCTACCTGTTATAAAGATAGCCATCACAAAATAGGAAATAGGCATTTAAGAATATGAGAGTGTAGACGATTATAAGAAGGCTATTGATATTATAAGAATATGCTGAAGATTATTATAGAGATGACATTTTTTCACGCTGTTATTTCAAAATTCTAAACTCAACTAACCTGAAACTCTATTCATAAATAGAAAACAGAGCAGACGACGCAAACACAAGCGGTGCACCCTACTTGCATATTTAGCGCTTCCGTTTGCTATAAAAACTAAGTAAGGCTACGAAAGTGAATCAGCTGATGAAAAATCTTTAAAATACGTGAGCATTTGCTCCAGAGTTCAGGAGCATAAGGAAAGAGTATAAGGTAAAGCTTATTCATATCAAAATGAGAAAATGCTTTTGCTTCTACCTTTTTCTCGAGAAAAACCTTATGCTCAATGCTTTTACTCATGAGCATTTGCTCTGGTTTTATTCATATGGGCCAATCATCACAATAAATATAATATTATTGAATCGTCACAATCGATAATAAACACAGAAAGTACAATAGTGCAAGGAGGAGACGTCAAAGAAAAACACTGCCATCAGGAGCACCCCCTGGAAGAAATCGATCAATTTCAGTTGATTTAAAGGAAATTTTTATTTTGTAATAGTTCTATGATATGTAATTTTCTTCCCTCAAGACATCAACACATTCATCCACTGTGTATAGCGCTCTTTTTAACAGAACTTCCCTTATCCTTCCGGTCATCTTTGAAAAGTTGGAAAAATCTTTAAAATACGTGAGCATTTGCTCCAGAGTTCAGGAGCATAAGGAAAGAGTATAAGGTAAAGCTTATTCATATCAAAATGAGAAAATGCTTTTGCTTCTACCTTTTTCTCGAGAAAAACCTATGCTCAATGCTTTTACTCATGAGCATTTGCTCTGGTTTTATTCATATGGGCCAATCATCACAATAAATATAATATTATTGAATCGTCACAATCGATAATAAACACAGAAAGTACAATAGTGCAAGGAGGAGACGTCAAAGAAAAACACTGCCATCAGGAGCACCCCCTGGAAGAAATCGATCAATTTCAGTTGATTTAAAGGAAATTTTTATTTTGTAATAGTTCTATGATATGTAATTTTCTTCCCTCAAGACATCAACACATTCATCCACTGTGTATGGCGCTCTTTTTAACAGAACTTCCCTTATCCTTCCGGTCATCTTTGAAAAGTTGGAAAAATCTTTAAAATGATGGTGGAGTCTATTTATAATTTTTGTTGCGCAATAGTGTGGGCCTTTCTCCAGAAGTGTTAGTCTATGTGCCGGGTAACCGAGGATCGAGCCACCACTCCTCGTATTGTAGGAATGATCAAGTGCAACGGATGAGAATGCCCTCCAATTTTTACTAACGTACGTGATAATCCCCAGAAAGTACATGGCTGGCAAAGTTAATATACGCTCTCTCACAAAATAAGGCCAACAGGATGTTCGGGCACTCCGGTTAAAGATTATTCTCAGAGCTCTTTTCTGCCTCACATCAGAAGTAAGCTGCAATTTTTTTACGGATGATACCGACATTAGCTTCTTGTTTGTACGTTGGTAATGAAAAGTGCCTTGGTGAGATTATCAAACGTCCATTTCAACAGCGGGACTCGAACCCACGAACCAGGCGGTGCTAGCAGACCGAAGTTTGTAACGGACCAACCACTAGACCAACCCGGCCAGCAGTTATAGCCTGGATAGAGAGCTTCTAAAATGGATGTATAGTTTTTATTGAATAACAATAATTACTCCAGTTACATACACTTCGATTTTTGCCGTCCTTATAAATTCTATTAGATTGAACAGATGATGTTTGTCAAGCTCCGTTCAATCTAATAGGTTTTTTAGGACGGCAATAGTTATTTGTGCAACTAGTGCGCAAAGTGACAGTTTGCTGCACCGAAAGAAACGTTTACACACGAGCCGTAGGCGTGGGCGGAATGGTTTCTTGAGTGCAGCAGAGGAACTTTGCTCACATATTTCACATAAAATTTTTCCTACAGTTACCATTGAATATAAGAAGTGGTTGATTATGGGTAAAATGATGGCTGAAATCCATCAAATGTTTGTCTGTATAATTTTGTTATCAATAACAACTTTAATTTATTTTAAACTTGATAATCCAATTGAAAATTAATAATCGATAATTCTTCAAATTTAAAATTAAAACAATCCAATTAATTTGAAAATTTGAATAATTTTAAGTACCTAAATCTCAATTTCTAAATAATTTTTCAACAAATCAATTTATGAATGAAAAAAATATTTGAAATAATGAATAATATTCAAAATGTATGATCTAATGAGTCTCATTTTTATTTATTTGAGAATCAGAAAAAATATAGATAGAACGAATTCGCATTCAAAATACACGCCAACATTGTCAGCAGCTGATTGGGATGGCTGCAAGATAATACGCAAAGTATTAAGAGTACGCAAAGTAATACTTTGCGCACTGGAGCGGAAAAGTGATTCTTTGCGTTCTGTAATCAGTGGAGGAATGGCCACACTTTTCAAGGTAACTGTTGGAAAAAAACGAACGTGTGTGTAGCTAGCCTTACTTAATGTAGGCCTATGGTCAAATTTATTATGTTTTACTCTAATTGAGTCAGCTAATCTTTAAACTAGAATAATTGTGGTTCAACTTCTTAAGAGAAACTGACCGTAAGATGTAATAGTAAATTACTGTTGTAGAAATTCAATAATACAAAATATACAAACTCATGTTTCATCGTGGGGTGATGAGACAAAATATATACCTAGGTCACACGGAATGTTTTCATAATTTAGTTAAAAAAATTTCCTATTAATCAAATTATATCCCCACATTGTTAAAATACGATCTGGTGACAGTGCGGGGGTAGTAGAGAATAGCGCTATCTGCTTTGTCGAATGATAGACAAGGATAGCAACACAAATGTTGATCAGGTGCTGACTTTATAACGTGGACCACACTATAGACTCATGAGCATGTTTACTGATGAGCTTGTCTAACCATACTTTTTAGTGAAAATATCGTATCAATAAACTTAAGAATAAAAATTGAGTTAATAGTGCTAATAAATTTTCCTCCCTTCATCCACGTTCAAATATTGCACTCCCGGAATCACTTGTGTGGATAAATTATTGAATTGAAATCAACCCTCCAACTATAGTGAGGTCCACGTTATAATGACAGTGGAAAAATACAGGAGACGAGCCTAGAAAAGACTAGAGCTATTTTCTTGGTCGAATGATAGACAAAGATGGCAACACCAATGTTAATCCAATACTGCCATGGAACCTCACTGTATACATGGAGCCTCACTAAACATTGCGTCGTTGAACAATGAACAAAAATTGTCCCGTGTCAAGTCCAATATGTCGATCTACGGTGAAAGAAAATCGTCGAATCAGCCACAGAGAGAAAAGAGATTCATTCTACTTTGTGAATCAGCAAAGGATAACAACACCAATGCTAATCAAATACTGCCATTATAACGTGGACCTCACTATAGAAGTGCCTCAAACTGAACACTACATGTACCAACTACTCAATTATTCCAGTTATATTCATACTATTAAACTTAGTTACAACTTAATCCTGGGAAACTTGGTGAATGTTGAGGCTGCTACCGAAAACGTGACCATACTGCACGTGAACCAGTAAGTGAGAGAGAGTGAGGGAAAGTGCTAGAGATAGAGTGAGACAGAGTGAGTTTGAATCCTGTGGGAGCCAAGAGCGGTGAGACATACCCCACTCAATAATTGTTACGACATATTTCCAACACTCTCCTCCCCTCGCCCTATCGTTAAGAGGGGGGGGGGGAAATCACGACAATGTATTGAACACCAATAAATTAACCTCACAGTTTCAGTGTTTGAGGTGTGAATGAGCCTGGGAGACGCGATGCAGTAACAAATATTCGCAGACTCAAAGTTAGTGACTGTAGGCTTCTTGCATAACAGTCGGCCCTTTCCCCTTCCTGGCCCTTTGTCAGAGGCCTTTCCAGTTGCCCTTTAACTTGCTGTTAGTGAATACATATATAGGCTACAGTGTGCCGGTGTGATATATGGATGGGTGCCCTTTACTTCATCGGCCCAGCGACTCGATTTTCCTTTCAAGTACGTCAGTTGATCGGACTCATTTTCCGTTCTCATGATTATCGTTTCAGAAGCTCGGCTGTCACGTTGCAATCTTGCAATGGAGAAAATATTGATTGATTTAAATTGATTGGATGTGATTGATGTTATAATAAATTTGTTGATATTGATGTTGATGAATTTGTGTTTTTGATCTGTTATTTCATACTAAAAACTTTTCAAAAATCTGGTGTGGCGCAATCACACAACTTTCCTTGCCGTTATGAAAATTGATCAACTGACGCTAGTGTCCACGCGCATCTCAAGTCTACTATTCTAAGATCTGAGTCAGCTGGTGACAGGACAATAGCGCTGCAGACACACGAAGTCTGCTATCTCTTCATAGTGAATCATTTTGTGAATAGAATCAACACTTGCCTACAGTTTGCAATTGAATAATCTTATTTTCTCGAATTTCGAGCTTATTTTCAATTTTAGCAATAATATATCATCACATTGGCGAAAATCTTGAGTTATAAGCATTTGAAGATGAGTGATTTCTGTGATCTGTGAGTGGAGGAGAGATTCCATGTTTGTCAATGATTTATCTATTTATTTAATCATTTATAATAATTATACAACTTACAGAAAAGTCTACAGATGGAAAAAGATTGGAAGTTGCATTTGTTCAAATGCTAATTAATGAATAATTATCATTAAACAAAAATCACAATTGAATGCTGTAAATCACTCCGATGACTTCTACTATTGCAAAATTGACAACAGGGTAAACAGCAAGATGGTAATTCGATGAGCGCTACTATACAAAAATTCCCGGGCTGACAAATAATTTTTGTATAGTAGCGCTCATCGAATTTCCATGTAGCTGTTTACCCTGTTGTTAATATTTGCAGTAGCAGAAGTCTTACAGCATTTAATTGGGATTTTCGTTTAATAATAATTATTACAGAAAAGTACTACAGGCTAACTTACGCCCAAAACGGTTCAATAAATGTTTCAGTGAATATGTGAGAGTAGCCCAAAATAAAAAGAAGAACAATTATACAGTAAGTTTGAACATTATTTAAACTAGTGTTAATTTATTACTTTTAATTGATTTTTATGTTAATTATTGTCCCAAAGCACCCAGAAATCAAGTCCCTCAAGGGACTACGACCATCCATTCATGGTGAAGACCTTCCTTGTCCCTCATTCATCGCATTTCCTCAATGGGTTAGAAGGTCAAGCCTGCAGCCCAAAACGGCCGCTTCTGATTGGCTGTTGCCTACTGTGACGTCACCACCTATATAGGTCGTCGGCCCCATTCATGAGTTTGGCCCAATTTTGGGCCTGACACGTGTCACACGTGTTTCACCTTTGTTAGTGACGTCATAGTTCTATTTTGGGAACAGGGGTTTACTGAGTTTAGTGAATGGGGAACTGTGTGTGCCCCATGAGGACTGTTTCAAAATTTAATTTCGTCAAATAAAATTTAAATCAGATTTATTTTCTATTAAATGAGAAGATCAAATTGGTTTGGTTTTGACATAGAGAAACGATAGCATAAGTAGATATCCCATGGTATAGGGCGTTTATGTCGCAACTTTTACTGTTATCCCAAGCCGATAGTTAACGTAGTTCTTTCCCATGCAGCTGTGTGACGCTGGTAGTCTCTCAAATTGTGCCGTTCATACACTCTCACCCCAACAAAACAGTAAAAATTTACTATAATCGACAGTAATCGGCTTGAGATAACAGTAAAAGTTGCGACATAAATTCCCTATACCATGATATCTAGCCTACTTACGCTATTGTTTCTCTATGGTTTTGACTAGTCATCAGTTTTGTGATGTGCCGGTTGGTCATTTCCCAAATATTTTAATACATACTAATTAATAAAAACAATATAAAACTTGTAGTACCGTTTTATTGATTTTAATAAAGTAACCCATATAAGTGGAGTGATTTTTAATACATACTTACATAATATATCCGTGTCCCGTTCCAGCTAGTGCTGGGTCTGAAATCATTATAATGAATATTGTGTTTTGTTATCATTGAATAAATAAATGGATAAATAATAAATAAATGAATGATGAAAGACGGGACAGTGGTTTACTAAGTTCAGTGAATGGAGAATTGTGTGAAGCTGATTCAAAATTGTTATCAAATTATAAGTTTCCTACAGTGAGGTCCACGTTATAATGGCAGTGTTTGATTAGCAATGGTATTGCTATCCTTGTCTATCATTCAACCAAGCTGATAGCGCTATCTCTTTCTCGCTTTGCTTTTTTGCCGGATCGTCTTTCAACAATGTAGAACTGATAATAAATCAACAAAATATTTCATCTCAATTATGAAATCATTGAAAAATATAATTTCTTCCTTAATAAAATATAATTGATTATTTTAAACGAGAATGAACCGTTTATAACATCATCAAACCTGTATCAGCTACCGTCAAGGCATTGCCAAGATAGAGGATCGGCAACGTTGTTCTGTTATCAACTTCCACTGCCATTTTAACGTGGACCTCACTATAGCTTCATGCTAAAACTTCTCGTGTTTTGTAAGACGACTATATTCACACTGAATGTTTTTCAAAAGTTCTACGTTCTTGGCAATCCCCCCAGAACTTTTCTACAAAATTAAGAATCCGAAAGTAAACTTTAGAAAGATGCAAACTGCAACAATTAAAATAATTAATAATTGAGGAGCTAGATGGAATAGGGGCGTAAACCAAGTTCTGCCCTTTTTCCGTTAAATGCTTTTTTGGAATCTACGTAGTTTAGTTGGTATACCTCAAAAGTTTCACCCTTATATCTTCTTTCTCGTGATCATGAGGTTGATTTTTAGGAGGTTATGTTTGTCAGCAGTTCTAGTTTCCACAGTCTGTGATCAGAGCTTTCAGCTTAGGCTTTTGGATTGGTTGTAAACAGAAATGCTTCATGATTATTATGCTCTAATACGTTATACTTTGCTTTTGAAATCTTAGAATTAACTTTGAGTAATAGAAAGTATTGGAACTTGATTTTTTTTATTCTATTAAACCTACGTCTTTACCGATACCTGAGTGATGACCAAAAGGCATATTTTTTGACAATATATTCGTAGTCTCAGGCAGCTACCACTTAGGTTATTGATATTAGATTTAAAATACTTTTTTCTTATCTCATAAAGGCCTTTTGAACAAATTTGCAAAGTCCAGCGGACTAATACCATTTAGGTAGTTATAACTTTTCTGTTTGTTATCATTTATTATTTATTTTTGAAAATAAATTCAATAAATATCATCATCATTAGGTTTTATTTATTATTCATCATCCATTCAATTTTTTTATTATTTTACAGCTGAAATATAATGCAAAGTCTCAAATGACTGAAACTGCCCTTCTTCCATTCAATGTGACTTGAAGGAAAAGTGCAGTACCTATTGAGCTGTTGAATGGAAAAGGGCAGTTACAAGCATATTTTAAACATTCAATATAGATTAACTGTAGCTGTATACTTTGAATTTTTATATTTCACTCCATTCATAAGATATCAAACTACCATATGATACTAGTTTCAAGTATTTAGAAAAAACTCTCTATTTTGAAACTAGTTGAAAACTTCAAGGCCCATTTTCTCGAAATCCCAATTTCTGGGTTACGCCCCTATTCCATTCAACTCCTCAATTATGAATAATAAAATTGAATGAAAAAGACTAAGAAATGTCAAAAACCACAGATTCATTGATACTTAGATGATACCGGTTCTCTTTATCAGATCTCTCTATCAGAGATTGACAATGGTGTAACAACGACTTCACTGTAGCAAGTCCCGGGCAATACAGTATATTTCATCCCTTGACGTGCACTTATAAAAGTGTGAAATTTTAATAATATTGACAAAAAAAAATGCCATACGCTAAATAAATAATAATGGTGTAATAACCAAAACCGGTCTATCAATAAATCTGTGGTTTTTGATAATTTCTCAGTCTTTTTCATTCAATATGAATAATTATCACAATATCAACTTCTCAACTACACAAAAAGTGAATAATTAGAATAATCCCACAGTGGACATTCAAAAGATGCACTCCAAAAATGAGCGGGGTGAATGAGCTGCTGGTGTCAACGACCCCTTGTTGACTAGATTCCAGCTTTCAAGTCGACTTACTAACTTGCATTCGAAATTTAATTACAGCAGGCTTTGAACCTGGCAAATGCGGAAATTAGATTAAGTGGGTGCTTCATAATAAGGAGGAAGGAAGATGACACTGCTATAATGTAGTCCCCCGTTCATTACAGGTTTAAGAGTTCCAACAGAATACTATTATTAATTCTAATTCTATTGACACTGCAATAGCCTCCCGTTTCTTACAAAGCTCCAATAAGAGAATGCTATTATTATTTCTAACTAGCTGGCCCGGCGAACTTCGTACCGTCAAATAGTTAATACATCTCATGAAAAAACTTTAGCTGGATATACACCTGAGGAGGGGCGATGCGGCATTTTGCATCCAGGTGCTTCTTGCTTATTGGTTTAAATGGAAGAACTCACACCACTGAATCGGGCATGGCGTGGAACCACCATAAGATCAACACTTTGTATCACCAGCTGCGCCTCCTCAGGTGTGCTCAGCCTTAGATTAATCTGATGAACTATACTTTTATGAAAATTATTCAACAATCAGTATTATACTTTATTATTTATATCTCAATATGGACTTCCTTGTGCTTTGTGTTAGTTGTGCAGCAGTTTGTATTTTCAGTTATAGTTGAATGCAGCTAGCTGGGAATTGAATGGTATTGCTGCTGATTTTCCCGTGCATATTCTAAATTTACAGCATTTCGAGTTCTGCGACCCAAGTTTGGACGTCGTTCGTACCGCGGCAAAATAATTACAGAATTGAAATTTTGTGAATTAGTAGGAAGAAAATTGAAAAATCTGGTATGGCGCACTCACACAACTTTCCTTGCCGTTATGAAAATTGATCACCTGACGCTAGTGTTCCCGCGCATCTCAAGTCTACTATTCAAAGATTTGAGCCAGCTGGTGACGGGGCAATAACGCTGGAGACACACGAGGTTTGCTATCTCTTCATAGTGAATCATTCAACAGTTGCCACAGTTTGCAATTGGATAATCACATTTTCTCGAATTTCGAGCTTATTTTTAATTTTAGGTGAAAATGTTACTGAATATTAATTGTAGAGATTCTCAAGCTCAATCTTTTCCACTCGAAATGTTTTGTTAAAATTCTATCTGAAGCCTGATAAAATTGAGAATCTAAAATCAAACTTTGCATAGATGGAGCGGAGCTCCTGAAATTTTTACAGATATGGGACTTGTGGCAGTCGATATAGGTGATGACTATTTTAGGTATAACTTTAATCAAAATCGTTGGAGCCGTTTTCGAGAAAATCGCAAAAAACCCTGTTTTTGACAACATTTTTGCCATTTTAGCCGCCATCTTGAATCGCATTTGATCGAAATTGTTCGTGTCGGATCCTTATATTGTAAGGACCTCACGTTTCAAATTTCAAGTCATTCCCTTAATTGGGAGATGAGATATCATCACAGTGTACACAGACGCACATACACTCATACACACACACACACAACACACACACACACACAACACACACACACACACACCACACACACACACACACACACACACACACACACACACACACACAAAATGTTATAACAGCTGATTTTTATTTCTGTGTGTGGCCAGCTCACAAATTCTTCTCCCATAAGGATTATGTAAACTTTGAAGGACCGTAGGAAAGAGTCCTGAAGTCGGATTATGAATTTGATAAGCCATAAACCTGGTCCTGAACATAACGAAAACAACTAAAAAAATCATCAAATTCAATGCACACATAAAAAAGTTTTTGAAAGTCAAAATTTGAGGCTCGATTTTTATTCATATAGATTCTATAGCTAAGGAAGACCTAGTGATAATATACAATATATACTATACCATATCAATTCTGTACCTATAATTCAAATTCATACTCCTTATTTACTATTAAAAGGTGAAGAGTATCAATGACCTTCGAGTTCATCCTACGCAAAATGCTACTGACACAGATAAAACAATCACTTGAAAACTAAAAAATTACATAATAATTGATTATGGGAGGAGTTTATCAGAGATTGACAATGGTGTAACAACCGGAACGGTCTATCTAAGTATCAATAAATCTGTGGTTTTTGACATTTTTAGTATTCTTATTTATTGACCGAGCGAAGTGAGGTCTAAGATTCAAGTCGACGGTTGGCATTTCTCTTAATGTTTGAATGTTTAAATTTTCATATGTTGCGCATTTACGGCGGAACGCGGTAATAGATTTTCATGAAATTTGACAGGTATGTTCCTTTTTTAATTGCGCGTCGACGTATATACAAGATTTTGGAAATTTTGCATTTCAAGGATAATATAAAAAGAAAAATCTGGTGTGGCGCACTCACACAACTTTCCTTGCCGTTATGAAAATTGATCACCTGACGCTAGTGTTCCCGCGCATCTCAAGTCTACTATTCAAAGATTTGAGCCAGCTGGTAACAGGGCAATAACGCTGGAGACACACATGAGGTCTGCTATCTCTTCATAGTGAATGATTTAATAGAATCAACAATGATTTGCAATTGAATAATCACATTTTCTCGAATTTAAAGCTTATTTTCAATTTTAGGTGAAAATGTTACTGAACATTAATTGTAGAGATTTTCATGCTCAATCTATTCCACTGATTTTTTTCGTTTCAATTGTATCTAAAGCCTGATAATTGGGAATCTATCTGCATTGATGGGGCGAAGCTCCTGAAATTTTTACAGATATGGGACTTGTGGCAGTTAATAGAGCTTATCGATGACTATTTTAGGTATGAATTTAATCAAAATCGTTGGAGCCGTTTCCGAGAAAATCACGAAAAACCCTGTTTTTTGACACATTTCGCCATTTTAGCCGCCATCTTGAATTGCATTTGATCGAAATTGTTCGTGTCGGATCCTTATAGTGAAAGGACCTTAAATTCCTAATTTCAAGTCATTCCGTTAATTAGGAGATGAGATATCGTGTACACAGACGCACTCATACACTCATACACACCACATACACACACACACACCACACACACACACACACACACACACACACAACCCACACACACATACAGACTAATACCCAAAAACCAGTTTTTGGACTCAAGGGACCTTGAAACGTATAGAAATTTAGAAATTGGGGTACCTTAATTTTTTTCGGAAAGCAATACTTTCCTTATCTATGGTAATAGGGCAAGGAAAGTAAAAAGAGCCTTCTTCATACGCCAATATTAGAGTAAAAATCAGACTATAGATTCATCATAAATCAGCTGACAAGTGATTACACAGATGTGTGGAGAAGCCAGTCTATTGCTGTATTTCCATAAGGTCTATAGTTTCAATCAGGTACTTGTGGACAAAGACCTTAAAGAGATAAGGTCTCTAAGGTCTTTGCTTGTGGATGAGAATACTGCGTGAGGTCTACTGTTCACAGAACTACTAGTTGATAATAAATTGATTAATTTGTGTTTTTGATATGTTATACTTTATTATTAAAAACTATTCAAAAGAAAGGGTAAAATGATAAAAGTATTCCTTAAGGGTAAAACTCCTTACCGTTCAGGAGATATGACCAAACTTCAGGCAAATCTGAGATACATTTCGTCTCAGTGTGGTTCACGATGGCTATAGTCCATGGTTTTCATCACTTTTAAATGAAAAAAAAATCGTACAAACTTTGTGATCTTATGGTATTTGATGCGAGAAACACGAATCTGGATTAGGATTGGCAATATTCCTCACCGTTCAGGAGATATTTCAGCCAAATCAGAGATACTTTTCGTCTCAGTGTGGTTCACGATGGTTAGTTAGTCCATGGATTTCATCAATTTTTTGTGGAAATTAAAAATCGCCCAAACTTTGTGATCTTATGGTCTTTGATACGGAAAACACGAATCTGAAATCATATTTGCAAAATTCTCTACCGTTCAGGAGATTTGACCATGAAAATAGGAAGTTGAGTTCATGAAATCTAAACACGCTAAATGTGATTTGAAATCGAGAAAGTTAGCTTTAACGTTATTTAAATTTTTCCAATTATTTACTTTTATATTTATTTTTCGACAAATCATTATAATTATTATCACACATAATTATAATAATAACAGCTTCACAACAACAATTTTAAGGTAGTATATTACAACAATTAGGATTTTTGTAAACAACCACAAGTTCCAAGGTAACCATCAATTTTTCAAACACACATGAGATCTAAACATATACCTATATACAGAACAATATTTAAAAGCAGTCGTTGGGGGTATAAAGATTTCTGTTATACTCTAGATTTAGAATAATAAAATGTTTACAATCATCCTTCCAATCCGAAATCAATGCCAATTTCCTGGATATGCTTCAACACTAAGAGATTGTTCACATGACAGCGATTTACGCTCGGTTGTCGCGCGGTTGGCAAATCGCTCGGTTTGCCAGCCTCGTACACATGACAGCGATTCATGAGCGCTCGGGTTTTGATAAATAATTACTACAACATCTATGTACTCAATCTTTATCACTATATTACTCTAATATTACTGCTTCTTACATTATTCATACTAGTAGTTCTGTGAACAGTAGACCTCACGCAGTATTCTCATCCACAAGATTGAAACTATAGACCTTATGGAAATACAGCAATAGACTGGCTTCTCCACACATCTGTGTAATCACTTGTCAGCTGATTTATGATGAATAATTCTATAGTCTGATTTTTACTCTAATATTGGCGTATGAAGGAGGCTCCTTTTTCCATTTATATTATCCTTGAAATTCAAAATTTCCAAAAACCTTGTATATACGTCGACGCGCAATTGAAAAAGGAACATAGGCCTACCTGTCAAATTTCATGAAAATCTATCACCGCGTTTCGACGTAAATGCGCAACATAGAAGCATTTAAACATTCAAACATTTGAACATTTCAACATTTAAACATTCAAACATTTAAACATTAAGAGAGAAATGCCAAACCGTCGACTTCAATCTTAGACCTCACTTCGCTCGGTCAATTACTGTGTGTAAAATATTATCATGCTGGTGTTACTAATGAAATTATGTACTAGCCCAAGCTATATAGGTACTAACCCTAGTATACCTAAGGCTGTTTTTTGCTCCTATGAACTGCTGCTCTTTGAAAAAATGTCGGCTATCTCCTGCCAAGCAGAACTTTTCAGAATTCTATTCCTATAATCCGAGCACTCCATGTCCCAAATGCACTTTCTTTTCGTCACTTCATCGATGAACAATTCAGTGTCAAAGGATTCTAGGCCTACTTCCATATCTCTACTATGAACTACTTGAAACTAAACTGAACTACATACTGCTATGAACTATGATCCTCTACAAACTAACTTAAACTGAACTTACTAACTAACTGAACTGAAAATTGTAATAGAATACATTTTATTCGAACTGAAATTGTAATAGAATGTGCACTATGTGAACTGCTCTGTTCGAAATCGCTCGGTTGACTGAAGACATGTATACGCTCTCATGCCTGCTCTAGTACATCGAGCCGCCCGGCAACAGAGCGACAACCGAGCGGTTGGACTGGAGACTACAACCGCCGCAATTCGCCGGCGACTACTAAAACCGAGCGATGCATGTGTACGGCACCATATGTTTCCCTATACCTGGCAATCGCTCGGTTGGTCAACCGCGCGACAACCGAGCGTAAATCGCTGTCATGTGAACAGGCTCTAAGCTTCATAAACGCTTCATGAGGAAAGCAACATCATTGTTAATCAAATACTGCCATAATAACATGGACCTTACTATGGGACAAAAAATTCGAGGGAACACTATCACAGCGACTGCGATTGTGGTACAGAAGCTAGGAGAAGCGTAGTGCTTAAACCAGTGGTACC
This sequence comes from Nilaparvata lugens, assembly GCF_014356525.2. Taxonomy (NCBI): domain Eukaryota; kingdom Metazoa; phylum Arthropoda; class Insecta; order Hemiptera; family Delphacidae; genus Nilaparvata; species Nilaparvata lugens. The sequence continues at coordinate 6,387,867 of NC_052508.1, forward strand.
ACAATCGCAAGGGAAATAATCGCTACCACAGCGCGCAACGCCATGTGGAAGTATCAGTGCGCTGCGTTTGTGGTAACATAGATGGAGAATAGTCGCTCCCACATCCCACATGCGATAGTGGTTCGTCTGCAACTTCCAAACTAGTTGCAATGTTTTTGTCGTGTTGAATGTCCAATTTATTCCAGCAAAAGCTGGAAAATACTGCAAGAAACTCTACATTATTTGCGATAACATGTCTGTGAGGAGTTTCCAGCTATATCAATAATATCGTGTGACCTGGCTGGCTCAGGTCTGTTGTCAGAGTTTTCAGGTCGCAACTGATCAATTTCAGGGCCTCTGACATGACCTAACGACTGCTTTTTAGGCAGCCGGGACCGTTAGTTTCCAGCTAATCGACCAAGCGAATCCGTTCAGTAAGAATATGCTGAAGTTTTTGAATATGGAGAAAACCTATTATGCAAATGTGAATGACTGCATTGATGCAGAATATTTATTAGACCTGGAGTCAGTTTATCGAGGAAAGAAAAAGTAAAGAAGATTTACAATTTTGAATGGAAGTTCATACGTTGAAAACTTGACTGAAGCAAACGTTGACGATTCGATGAAGGGGGATTTACTGAGCCGAAGCAAGCGTGAGGGATTCTCACAGTTGGTGACTAGAATAGAAATCCACGTTCAAGGCAAGTGTGCCTGGATTGATCCAAATACTGGAGTTATTTCACTTGCAAGATTTCCTCTTTTATGTGGACCAC